>NW_010136192.1:7478-19372 GCF_000699245.1 Pterocles gutturalis | reverse complement strand
CTGGACCTGGGCAAGCCTGCCTGTAGCTCCGAGGACAGGGCTGGGTCTGGTCAGCCAGCTGTGCAATGAAGGCTTGTGCTGGGAGGGCAGCGACGGGACCCCTCCGGCATGCCAGCAGACACATGAGGAGCAACTGGCCACCAGAGCCAGAGAGGAACAGGGGCGGAAAGAAAAGGGCTTGGGAAAGCGTATCACCCCCAGAACAACCATTGACTTACTTTCATGGCTCCTCTTCCTGCAAACGGGCCACGACTGTGACCCCCACCTGAGCACCGTCCAAAGCCACTCCTGTGCGGCCACACGTGGGAATGCCCGGACAGGCAGCTGCTGCCTGGAGAACCCTTTGCCTTCCCCCCCAACAGTCTCTTGGGCAAAGAGCAAAGCCCAAACCGAGCAGCCTGCACCACTCACCCACCCCCGAGATCCACAGTCCTCTCTCTGCCAGTTTGCAAGGGCTGAAACCATTCCAAACACCATACGCACTGGTAAGAACGCCAGCAGCTTGAGTGCGAACACTCCCGTCACCGGTGGGTCACTTGTCACCTTCAGGTTGTCACCAGGAGGTGTGGAACTGCCTCGCAGAGCAGTCACCAGCAGGTCACCCTGTGCTGGGAAGGGCACATGCCAGCACAGAGCCAGCACAGTCCCTTTCACTCTCCCCTGAGATCCATCCCCAAGGAGTGCCACAGGGCTTTGAGGAGGGGGATCAGCTGTAGGTCTCCATTTGGAGGAGGGAACAACCCCCAGCACCTTCCTTGGGAGCTGCTGTACCCCTGCTGCCACCAGCGTGAGCAGCACTCGGTGGCACTCAACAGCAGAGGGACTCCAGCCAAGCTGGGAGCATCCCCCCACGCGGGGGTCTGTGGCACAGTGATGGGGGGAGATGGGGGTGTCTAAAGGAGGGGGAATGACACAAGGACTGCCGGCTGGCTGCCTCCCCTCCCGCAGCAGATGGCGAGCCCTGCTTCCGCTGCTCCGAGCACAAGCTGGTGGCCGGCTTCCCGAGCCCGGCGGCTTCTGCTCACAGCGAGCCAGGCATTGATTTGCAAGGTGTCACGCTGGCATATGTCGTCAACAGGACAGCAGGTTGATTTTGAGCACCGATTGGGGGTGGAGGAGGAGCAGGCTGCCGCGGGGATGGGCAGAGGCTGTGCATGGAATGTGGGCTGCGTCCAGCCTCCCACGGGGCTGGATTTGTCCACACTGAGCTTCTGCACAGCCAGCCGAGGTGCTGGTGGCTGGGGTTCAACAGCAGGAGGAAGATGGGGGGACCTGTGCACTGTCCCTGTGACAGGACAGGGTGAGGGCTTGGGCTGGGGCAGGCTCGGAGCATTTTCCAGGTTGGAAACTGAATTGGGGAGTAAACGGCACATTTGTAAAACATGGTCCCAAGCACTCCTGGCCTGAAACACACACGGTGCAGGCCATGGCCCCGCACCTCAGACAACTGATGCAAGCTCTCCTGATTGCTGGGGACCGACCCACCGGTTTACCCCATCAGCACCTACACCACCCGTGCCCTGTGTGCAGCAGCCTCCCCAGCTAGCCCCAGCCAAGCCCACATGCTGCCCTGCTGACGGGGCACTTCTGGCCAGCCTAGACCCTCTCCCTCTTCTTCCTTCGGTGTCAGTGAAGAGCGACAAAGCCCGAGCTCATGCAGCTGGGAAGCTGGGGAGCAGCACAGAACCAAGCCCTCCACCGGCTTCCCTCTGCGGAGGGGACGGCTCGGAAATGAAGCATTCCTCCTCCCTACAGACTGTGCCTGAAATAGCCAAGCCTGTCAGATCCCCGGCCCCGGCCGTGATGGATGAGCCTCTGGGAGGCACAAGGCAATCTATTCATTAGTGACATTTACACCTTGTGGCTGCATTAGCCACCGCGGCTTGGTGACACGTGCTCCAGCTGTCAGAGAGGGGCTTGGAGGCAACAGAGTCGCTTTCTCAGATGATGCAGCAAGGCTTGACCTGGGCTCCACAGCTTGGAAATACCTCCCGCCTGGCTCCTTGGACAGCCTGCTTTAAAACCCCGCTTTGCTCCCAGGCTTCTCCATCAAATGCCCCGATCCCTGTGTTTCCCTGCCACCCCCCAGCCTCGAAACATCGCTGCTCCAGCACAGCAGCCTCCTGCCCTGTCTTGCCTCGTGTCTCCCGCAAAAACCAACACATCTGCAAAGCTGTTCTCATACAGCCCCTCCTCTCCACGTCTTGCTGAGCGTTTACACGCTATTCTGCCCTCCTCAGCTCGTTCCTCCATCAGCTGCACCTTGTTCAGCCCACAGCAAAGCTGCCCTGGGTCCCAGCGGTGAGCGCAGAGCCTATGTTCGGAGACTCCCCCAGCAGACATGCGGCTTTCACCGCGATGCTGTCCCCTGGTCCTGCACCACCACAAGAGCCAACCCGCCTCTCCTCCCCAGGGACAGCACTGGGGCACTGGAGATCAGGACCACCAAAATGTCAAGTGCTTCCATTTTTTAACTTTGGTCTGTCAAACTTACCCTGTCTGCAAAGGCTCAGGGAAGTGCTGAATTCCCTGAAATCCTCTAGGAAAGCATAAAATGATGCAAAAGTGAGGCCAGGCTGTGCTGCCTCTCCACCAAGCAATGTCAGGGCAGGGAGCGTTGCTGGAGGACCGAAATGATGCGAATGCACAGCTCCGGAGGAGTTCACGGGAGGGGGGTGCTTGGGCTAGCTCAGAGCAATGACAGTTTGCACATCGGCTTTGGGAAGGGGAGAAGAGCTGGAGAGCACTGACCAGGGCACAGCAGCTCTCCCAGTTCAGGCAGCCAGCAAGGGATGCGCTTGTTCTCAAACAGAGCTCGCTCCATGCTCTTATCCCTGCTCCCCACCACTTGCCGCAGCACTTCACACCATCTCCTCACAAAAAACCAGGTCAGGACTTTCCTCTCGCAGGGAACAAGCAATGCTCCATCACTTTGCAAAGCCCTCGCCGCGAGGACAGATGGGTGACGCCAGACCGAAGCCGCAAACGCACCAACCCTCCATGGGTGCCAGCGGTGCACACGAGTGTGGTCACATCTCCTGGTCACATCTCCAGGGGACGAGGAAGACTTTAAACCCCAGCCTCCGTTCCTGATCAGCCTGCCCCACCACGAAGCCGCAGGGCCACCATCCCAGTCTTCCCTGAGCCTTTTTTTCTTCAGCCCAGTGCTGAGCAGTTCTAACAGAGCTGGCTGGAGTGTGTAAACCCGCCTCATCACCACAAATTAAATTTTTCTAAGCAAAGAACAGCAACATGAAATGCTTCTCACAGTTGTTAAGGGCTTTTAGTCTTGTTTCAATTTGAAAAAGACATTTTGGGTTTTTTTTCCACCCCAAAGTGAAATCCTGTTATATTAGGGTCTAGCTGTCACTGCTTTGTCACCGCTTTATTCCCAACCAGCTGAACGGTGCTGTGCACACCGCTTCATCAGACACTCCATTACTTGCCGTCCCCTCCCCTCGGCCCCTGGGGACAGGCTGTCCCTGGGGTGGTGGTGCTACACAACCGCAGCCCACCAGCTCCTGGCTGGGCTGAGCAGCAGGCGATGGCTGCTTTCAGCTCATCCTCTCTCTGCGTCTGCTTCTGGAGACGCGTATAGACTCACACTTGGGTTTTTCCAAACCTTTTTACCCTGACCGGATTGTGGGCTGCCATCCAAAGCCTGAATTCATGGCACGGCAGCTGACGGCGCTGCTAATGGACGTTGGGACCATGGGACCGATACAAAACACTAAGTCATCTCACCACATTCTAGCTAGGCTTTTTCTTTCACTAACATGAGTAACTAAGATCGCAGAAGCAGCTTGTGCTGATGGAGAGTGAAAGAACCTCGTGTGTCTGTGTGTGAAGTTACTTTGCTCTACAAAGTCCGCTAAACTGTAATCACAGTAAGTGATCCATCCGTTCCCAAAGTTCAAAGGACTGGGGAGGGTTCAGGATGGGCACCGATTTCTCACAAGCTTCATTTCCCCAAAACGAATTTTACAAAAAAAAACCCCAAATGAACAAACAAAAAGCCCCAACAAAAACAGTCTTCCTTGGGAGGAAGGGAGGAATAAAACCCACTCAGCTTCCCAGCAGCCGCTGTGCTTATCCTCAGTGCTGGACATTGTCATGGGCTCCCGAAAACTCGGCGGCAGCTTCTAGAAGTGTTGCATAGGTGGATGATGTACCTGTTAGTAGAGCCTGGTTACGAGCTGCAGGAAGAGGAGGTTGCCGAACTCCACAAAGAAACTGTCCCTCCCCCAGGACAGACGGACGAGGTGAGGAGGGATGGAGGAAGGGGAGGCCATGAGGCCATGGGTCTTGCAGGTTCAGTTCTGTCCTTGGGACCTCATGTGCAGAAAGGCTATGGTCCTGTGGGAGAAGGCTCCTCTCCCAGTGAGGTGGAGGTCCATTTGCTTGTTAGCTTGTTTTTGAGGGAGTTGACAAGATTGCACCCATGGGCGTAACATTTCCCTTGGCGGAGCAGCTGTGATGGAGGCAGGAGAGCAGAACAATTTAACCCACTGCTTGCAGAGACAGGAGACATTCAACATTCATTCATGTTGGCCGAGTCCCAACACGAACCCTGTGCATCAAAGCAACGCTGTGACAGATCAATTTGTCTGGACTCAAGGACAGACCACTCTGAGGAGTTGCTAAGCCAAGCTCACATTGGTATAGTACCACCAGCTTCAATAAAATTACACTAGGAATGAACATAACCCATTAATTTCTACCTGAAATATGACTGAGCCCCTTTCCCCTGGGCAGGCTCAGCCCCAAGTCCCCACTGAGCTCCCAGGTCCTATGAACCAGCCTTTGGTGCCCACCCATACCGGGCTCGGTGGAGACTCTAGGTCCGCGTGCATCGCAGGAGGCACTGCTACCAAAGAGAGATAACAAACCGTGTCCCATGTCGGAGATGATAGGGATCCAGATCATATTCATACAGCCCTTATTCTATCCGCTGAATATGAATGAAACACGATCAGAAGCACAGATCACAAATTGAGGCTTATAGCTCTTTGGTAACACAACTGCTTGGTGGTGTTGGAGTATTTCAGCCCCGTGCCCTACAGCTACTGCAGCAGAGTAGGAGCACATTGCAGCAAGGTCGGACCCTGCTAAGAGTAAGGCAGCACCCTGGTGATGTCAGACAGCAGTACCGAAACTGTGGTTGGAAAGGCTGGAGGGAGAGCTTAAAATATATTATTCTTCCCATGGGCGAATCAGCAAGCAATGATTTACTGACATCGGATGCTACCTAACTTTCTTAAACTTCCAGAACTGCAGAACCCTCTCCATGGGCGTCCATCACAGTTATTAAACAGCTCTGCAGCCTCTCAAGCACCAATCCCGAGTATTTGCCTGATGTGTGACTCTGGAAGGCTTGGCGTTAGCCATAAAATGAGATTCCCTCTCCTTGTCCTAACGTCCCTAGAGTTGCTCAAGCCACAAGCCCTCTCTGAAATCTCCCTCCTTGGTGTGGGCTCCAGAAGTGCCACCAGGCTGGCTGGTGTCACCGCCTGGTTCTGCATGAACAAAGAGCTGGGCACTACCTGGGAAGCTTCCAGTGTGTCCTAAAAGATGGACAAATGGGTGGTGATGTGTCTTGAAGATCAGCTAATCCAGAGCTTCCCACACACTCATTCTCCCTTTTTTTTTTTTTCTAGTTCAGGAAAGCTGAGAGCTTTCAAGTACCTGGCAGCAAGGGGAAACACCAAATAGCCCAAACTTCTTGTCTAGCCTTGCAGCAGTGAGGACGAGTTCTCTTCTAGGGATGTATTAACGCCGTGAAGTGCCAGGAAGAGGAGCTGGCAGCATCCCCGCTTCACTCATCCCGGTATGAGAGGAAAGCCTGCTGACACGTGCAGTGCTGAGCCTGCCTCAGCCCATGGAGAGCTGCAACGAAGGAATGATGTTTGGAAAAAACCAACCTGTCTGACTGCAGAGATCCTCTAGTTATTGCTCCCCGGTACTGACAAGCACCCGGCTTTCACCTTCCCAAAGGGGATGCAGGCTGTCCTGCTTTCCTCGCGGCAGGGGTCCGCAGCTCTGTGTACCTCGCTCACTTTGAAGAGCTCTTCTGTACCAGAAATGGGGACACAGCCAGCCCGACGCCCCAAGATGTGCTCGTGCCTTTGGCCCTCTCCTCTTGCCCTGGACAGGCTCAGAGCAGGAAGGACAGACTGGCTACACAGGGAAAAATTCAGCACCATCACACAAGCCAGGGTTTTTGCCCAGTATGATCCTGGGGGAGAGAAGCCACTGGGACTGGTGACGGGAAGGCTGCAGAGAGCAGATAACACCAGCTGGTGTTGGGAAGGCCATGGGGAAAAGGAGCAGAGCCAATTAAACTCCCCAGTCAATGGAGGGGAAGTAATGGGATTAAGATACAGCAGGGAGAATTCAGGCTAGATATCAGGGAGCAGGCTATCATGAGAGGAGCAGACTGGGCCATCGACTGAGCTGCCAAAGGAATCGCCGTCACCGGCACAGACACGGAACAGAGCAGACACCAGTCTGCAGGAAGAGCAGGCGCCCGACTGCTGCTCAGCCTGGAGCCGCGGCAGGTGGATGTCTGCGTGCCGGGGGAGATGGGACCACTCTGCCATGGAGAGGCTGTGCGCCAGAATGGGGACAGACTGGCTTTGGATAGCTGTGCTGATCACCAGAGCTGCAAGAATTAAATCAGCTGCCCTTTGCCCAGGGCACCAGGGTCCTTCGCCAACACTCAGGAGGAAACCTATTGTCCTGGGTAAAGCTGGGACAGAGTTCACTTTCTTCATAAAAGCTAGCAAGAGGCTGTGTTTTGGATTTGTGCTCAGAAGAATGCTGATAAAAAGTGATGTTTATAGGTGTTGCCAGGACATTCAAGGTCTTTCAGCCTCTCTGCTGTCCACAGACAGAAGACACAGTTACTCGCCCAGGATTTGATCTTAGGTTTGGGACTGAGACCCAAAGTGGCCAGTAATCTATTCCATAATGTACAAGTCATGCCCAGGATATAGGTGAGGACCCTCCAGAAGCTCGTCCCTTTTTGTTCCGGGTCCCCTTTTGCTCTGAGTCATCTCGCTCCAGGTGGTCCCTCTCCCATGACCTTCTTCCCCCACCTCGGTCAGCTCTTGGTCTGGGATGCTCGTGCTGTTATCTCTGTTCCGTGAGTGCGGTTTCGGGACCCTCCCTGCTCTGGGATCGTTATCCGGGAATGGGCTGAGCCTTGGTCATCGGGTTGTGAGTGTATCACTGTGTGTCACTCATTTGTATATTTGTATATACTATTATTTCCAATATCATTGTGGTTTAGTTATTAAATTGTTCTTATCTCAACCCATGAGTCCTTTTTCCCTTCACCCCTTTAATTCTCTCCCCCATCCTTCCAAGGGGGGAGGGTGAGCGAACCGGTTGCATGGGGTTGGCTCCCAGGCAAGAGTGAACCCATCACACCTATACGTGCACATCCCTTCTGCTGGCTGCGTCCCATGCTGGGGGGTGGGAAGGGAGAGTCTTGAACTTGTCTGCCATGAACTTCCCTGCCAGAAGGAGAGGGAGCACAACCCCATTTCAGTCTGTCCTCTTCAGCTCCACCACTTCTCTGCCAAGCCACCAGCCAGCTCCCGTCCCTGCTGCCCAGTCCTGCTCCCCCCAACGCCCAAGCATGCCATCCCCCCTTCCTGAGCCTAAGACAGGGCAGGAAGGTCTCCAGCTTGGGAAGAATGGAGGAGGCTGGACTGGGGGGGCAGCTCCACCAAGTGCAATGGGGTAGGAGGGCCAAGAATATGAGGACGGGATCTCCAAGAAAACCTGGCATGCAGCAGAGAGCACTGGTGAGAGAGGTCCCACTTCTCCTTGGGGTGCTGTGGGTCTGGGACCTGGCTGGCAGGATGTGTATGGGGAAGGTGTTCAGCAGCAGGAAGATTCTGCATGGATCCTGCAGGCAAGAGCAGCAGCCATGCCTCAGACACAGGTATCCACCAGAATAAGATTTTGTAAGTGAAAATGGGGCCAGAGGAACGAATTGAGGCAATCTCACAGAGGCCAAGGACAAGGTGCCTGAAAG
Source organism: Pterocles gutturalis (assembly GCF_000699245.1). Classification (NCBI taxonomy): domain Eukaryota; kingdom Metazoa; phylum Chordata; class Aves; order Pterocliformes; family Pteroclidae; genus Pterocles; species Pterocles gutturalis. Next base: position 11,328 of record NW_010136192.1, on the reverse strand, counting down.
CAGAACGCTGCTGCAGGTGCTAAAGGACGGCGGCACAGAGACCCTACTAATCTGTCCCTATTCTGAGGACTGTCTTTGCCCCAGGGAGCTCAAAGGCCTGCCAAGCCTTTGATAAATCCATCTGTCCAAGGCACCTTGGAGGCTGGAGATGGAAAGACGAGCCATCCCAGCCTAATTTAAGCAATGTGTAGGAGATTTCAAAGAGAACACATTGGGAAGGACAAGCAGACCACACTCCTCGCTAATGACCCATTGCAGCTCCATTGACTGAACATCTCCCGATTCACCAGGACGTGCACACACCATTATCTCCCCAGAGTCACGAGGACCCTCAGCACTGGCCTTGGCTTACGTTAGGCCCTTGGAGAGAGAAACACAAGCGCACAGCAAGCCGAACGTCACCACTAAGTGAGAAAATCCCAGGGCAGCCAAGAGGGCTGTAGCAGCTTTCATCCAATTTGAATCTGTGCCAATAATGATGAGAATAGATCATGGAGAAGAACGTGCCCACCCTGGAGACCTTATGCTTCCCAGTTCCCAAATTCCTCTTATTGAAGCCAACATCTAGGTCTGGTAGTGATAGTAAAATTACAAGACAGAATCACAATGGAGAGGGATTTTAAGCCTTGCTGTTCAAACCACCCTTGCTTGGAGTCTAGCACTCGAGATCCAGGAGGACAAGGGCAAGAGACACTGACCAGGACACACAAGGCACGAACAGACCACTCTGGGGGCAAAGCCACGTGGAGCCTTTAAATTCCCACAGGTGCTGACCGCTCCAGGCTTGCCAGCAAGAGATGATTTTCGAACTGACTGATGTGGTGGCAGGGTGCATCTGCAGCCTCCCCAAGACCTGGGAGGAAGCACTACAGCAGCATGACTGGAGAAACAGACCCTTCATTCATAAATTGGCAGGAGGAAGACCGCCTGAACTAAATAAATATGAACTAAATAAAATGCCTTATTGTTTGCTGTTACATCTTACCCCTCTGCGATGGATGCAGAGGCAAACACCAAGCTCGAATGCCCAGGTGCTCATGGACTTGTGTTGTCACCCAAGACCTGCTGTTCTCAGCCGTCGTTTGCCCCGTGGTGAGGCTGAGGAGCAGTGCTGCCTGCCTGGAGAAATTGCTGGCTGATTTGGCATGCACTCCCGCAAAGAGCTGACTGAGGCGGGAGAACAGGGACACGGGAGATCTGGGGATGTGTTGACAGGAGAAGGAAAAGCTGGGTGCTTGCATGATGCAGCCACTGTGAAGCAGCTTCAGCGACATGCAGGCTCCTTGCCCAACGTCACCAAGATCCTTTCCAGCAGGACAGAAGGAGCAGCACCAGGCCAGCCTACCCTGACAGGAGCAAGGCAGAGGAACCCAGGGGCTGATCGGCTACACAGAAGCCACCTCACTTTTCACAGCCTGACACTCCTCTGCAAAAAGCTCTGTAGTGCAAACCGCTTGGTTGAAGCATGTTTCCCTCTAACATATCCCCAGCCTCTGTTCTGCAGAGCATCCTTCACGGCAGACACCTCCCTGCCTCCCAGCTGTGGGTCCTGCACCCATGGTGGGGCTCCCCAGAAGGCGAATCCCTTTGCTCCTCATTTCCCCAGCCCCAGTTCCCAACGCTTCAGCACCCTTTTACATTTCTCCCTCCCAGCCCCTCAGAGCTCTCTGCCAAAACCAGGCTGCCAGGAGCCTGCAGCCAGAGCCCAGCCTGATCTCATGCAAAATTCACTCTTGCAGACATGCACCAAACTGCTACTCCCTTATCAATAGGTGAACTGCAGCTGAACCTACCAGAGCCTTCCTCGATGCTTGTCTGAACTGATTAGGACACACTGCAAAGCCAGGAAGGGACCCCAGCCACTTGACGCATTGCCTATTACCACGATCCCATTTTCTCTTTCCAGCTGAGCCCTCCTCCTGCAAGCGGATCGGCAGCGCCGCAGGTCTCCGCTCCATCTGGGTTTGCACATTCCTCCCGTCCTCAGTGCTGCCTGCCTGCTGTAATCCCAAAGCGAAAGCCCTTGACCAAGGGGATGCTGACTCTCCGAGCTGGCGTGCCGAGGCTTCCTAAGGAGCCAAGCCTGGGATCTTCTGGAGGAGGCTTGGAAGTTTTTGGAGGAGCTGCCACTCCCAGCAGTGAGAACAGAGTAACAGTCGAAGCATGGTCTAAAAAAAAAAGCGGGGAGGGTGGGGAACGGTTGGGGGGGAAAGGGAAGAGCTGGATTCGTGGCTTTCAGCCTTTGCTCTAACCTGCCGCTCAGCTCCACGTGCCTGGATGCCCCAGACCTTCAGGCACAGGCAGTTACGCACCGCTGCCGAAGGGCCCATTGCCCTCCACCCTGCCAGGGGTCTCGCTCCAGCGCGGGCAGCGGGGTGGGCAGAGGTGCAGCAGGGTGCTTTCTGGTGGCTGCTGGTTCCTCGGAGCATGAGCCGGGCTGGAAGCAGGGCTGGGGGCCAAAGCACCCCCTCCCTGCATCAGCCCTGTCTTTTTATTCCCCCCTTTGGATCTTGATGCCATGAATTATGGTTTTGGGGTTGGTTTGGTTGTTTGTAGGTGGTTTGTTGGGTTTGGGTTTTTTTTGCATGTGGTGGTTGGTCTAGAGTTCTGTGCCATGTCAGGGGGAGCATCAGCACTCACCCCTCCGGCAGGTCAGAGCCACAGCGGGGGGAGCTTTCGCTGGCTGCTGGAGCGACATGCCCTGTCTGCTCCATCCTGATGTCCTCCTGGGCCATCTCCTCTCCCCAAATCCTGTGTTGGCTTGGGCCAGGCAATGGACAACAAGATCTCACCGGCCTCTTGCTTTCACAGTGAGGTCTCCACGCAGGACCCATTGCGGTGGAGGTGACGGTGGTCATGGTTCAGGCAGCCTTCGTTGCGGTGCACAATGAGGATGGGGAAATAGAGGGCATCCTGGTAAGGGGGGGGGTCTTCCTCCTCCACAGTCACCTGGCTGGAGAGGCGGGTCTGCTCGGTGGGGCAGCTCTGCTCATTCAGGCTCCCGCTGCGGCTCTGCCAGAGGCAGCTACGTGGGGGCGACCCGGGGAGAAGCGGCTGCTGCTGAAGGGGATCCTGGGACTGCCGTTGCAGATGCTCAGGGCACTGCGGGAGAAGATGGAAGAGCTGCTTATAGTCCTGTGGCACCGCTCGCAGTTCTGCCGGTAGCCCCCATATCGGCAAGCAGAGTAGCTGGCGCAGCCGGAGAGCCCCACCAAGTCCATCAAGACCGCTTCCGAGTAGCTGGGCACCAGCTGCTGGTTGGATCGGATGTGCCACTCCAGCTCGGTGCTGTCCACCGTGTTGACGCGAGGCATCCTCCGGCAGAAGGAACGCTCCTCGGCCGGCGTCACCGCCACGTAGTCGAACCCAAAGAGTTTCTCCACGTGGTAATGGACGTAGGAGGTGCGGTACTCATTTAGCACCCGCAGGGGCCAGGATAGGGTCAGCAGAGCTGCCACCCAGAAGACATAGTGGGATACGTACCAAGGCAGGTTGTCTGGGTCAGAAAAGGCCACCATGTATTCCTTGAAGTCCACGTTTTTGAGATGCATCCCCTCCCTGGCCTCCATGTAGTCATCTAGGCCCTCGTTCTCCGTGAAGAAGCGGGCCCGCTGGGTCAGGTAGGAGTTCTCCGACTCCACGTTGGCAAAGCTGAAACACTTGGTGAAGCGCAGGCGCGTGGCCGGGTAGCTCTCCAAGTCAATGAGGTCCTTGGAGATGTCCTTAACTCCACAATTGGAATAATCAAACTCAGCCTCGGCCACGTGGGTGTTGACCCTCTCGTGATACACTTGGGTGGTGGTGTAGGCATCCCCGTGGCGGCGGCGGGTGACCTGCCGGGTCCTGCGGG
>NW_010136192.1:0-7447 GCF_000699245.1 Pterocles gutturalis | reverse complement strand
ATCCCGGTTGGGTTAGGGGGTGACCTGCCGGGTCCTACGGACGTAGTGGTAGCTGATGGCCTTCCACCAGATGCAAGGGGTGGCCTGCTGCATCCGCTGCACGCGCTCGTGCACGCTCTCCACGTCCACCTTGTACTGCAGCTCGTTGCGGGTGTAGCAGTGCCAGCACTCCACCAGGTACACCACGTAGAGCATCACCAGGAAGGCCAAGGGGATGTAGACGTAGCCGTTGGAACAAGGGCTGTCGTGGTACATCATGGACTTGCCCTTGTAAGCGCTGTCAAAGGTCAGCCGGGTCACCTTGGTGACGTGGCACCAGGTCATGGCTCCCATGCAGCCGTACATCAGGAGGGACAGCAGCAGGCATTTCCAGTGGGACTCTCGGCACAGGGACTTGCTGAGAGACTGCTTCACCGGCCGCTGCTGCTCCGGGGAGAAGGGGAGAGAAAACAAGAGAGGAGTCAGTGGGCTGCAGCGACAGGGAAGGGGAGCAGGCAGTGGGGTGCTGCGGTGGCACCTGCAGAGAATCACAGGACGGTTTGGATCAGAAGGGACCTCAGAGATCATCCAGTTCCACCCCCCTGCCATGGGCAGGGACACCTCCCACTAGCCCAGGTTGCTCAAAGCCTCATCCAGCCTGGCCTTGAACCCCTCCAGGGATGGGGCATCCACAGCTTCTCTGGGCAATCTGGGCCAGTGTCTCACCACCCTCACAGCGAAAATTTTTTTCCTAATATCTAATCTAAATCTGCCCTCTTCCAATTTAAATCCATTACCCCTCATCCATGCATCTCCATGAAGGGGACAAACAGCAGAAGCCATAGGGCTCCCAGCCTCAGCGGGCAGGCTGGAGGCTGGGATGTCCCCCAGGATGACAGTCCCATAGTGCGGGCAGCTGTCACCCCCTCTTCCCTTCAGGATGCTCTGCCCTTCCGTGGGAGACAGCCAGGGGGTGGTGTGTGGCTCTAACAGGGTGTTTCTTATGGGGAAGCTGGAAAGGTCTCCGCCAGCTGATGTCTAGTGGTAGGTGCTACCACTCACCTTCTGAACAACCCAGGGAAAATAAGGCAGCAGGGAGAGCTCAGGCTTGTAGGGGAGGGTGGGGAGAAGGCATTCTGGGCAGTCTGACAGTCGTGGAGAAGAGCAGCAGAGGGCAACTCTGCCATCCCACACTCTGAGCATCCCCCTTCCTCAGTGGGGAGGAGCCCCCACCTCTGCCACATCCCAGGGAGGGGTACAGAAGCCCAGCACGATGGAGGCTGGGGGATCTCCCCCGCATATCTCAGCTCCTGTGCCCATCCCACCAGCACAGCCAGCTCCAACCGATGGGTGGACCCACCTCAACACCTCATCCCACTGCCCCTCTCACACCAGTCTCTCTCCCCCTTTCCCAGTCACAACCGACAGCAACATTCAAGTTCCTCCTACCAGGGCAGCACAAGAGGTCTGTAAGGCAGAGAAAGAGACCTTCTGCAGCTGGACAGGTCTCTGTTTGGTAACGGCAATTCCCACCGCAACGCTCGGCAGCCCAAGGGGCTCTGAAGTGCTTTGCGAGTGCTTTACAAACCACACACACAGGAAAGTACTTTTCCATGGCTGAAACGCGGCCACCTCTGGTGGGAGAGAAAGCGAAGATGGAATAACATCCTAAAAGGTGTTCAGGCTGGAAGAGAAGAGCACCCTACCCACCTGCAGCAGCAGGGAGGGCGAGTGGTGGGTCACGGCTGCCAGCAAACGTCCCTGTCTGCACTGGGATGCGTGGAGAAACTGTTCTCGGGTCTTTCATGGTGAGGAAAGGGCAGGACTTCATCCTTTTTAAAAGGGATTGCGCTGGTGCCTTCACCATAGGAACTGTGCAGGGTTTCACAAAGGAAAAACCCCACTTAAGGAAACCTCTGGCACTCTCTGCAATGCCCTGAAGTCTCAAGTATCGATGGAGCTTGGTCAGGGAGACCTTACATTATCATAATACCCAAAGGGAGAATGTGCAAAGAGGTTATTTGCTTTCTTATACAAAAGACTTCATCCAACCCAAATGCCAGCCAACCCAGCAATCTCCAAAACTGTGACCTGAGAGAGGGAGGCAAGAGCCCCAGCCTTGTACAGATGCCACAAAACTCACGAAGAGGCTTTCAGCTTTGCTCTCCCTCCCCAGCTGCACGCAGCATGGCTCCTGAGCTCATCTCTGCCGCTGCAGGGGCTCACGCCAGCTGTAATGGCACCCCTCGTGGCAGTGACATCCAAGCCTGGCCCCATCCCTCCTCCATTCCTGAATGCACTGTGCTGGAGAGGTCTGCCATCTGGGGATCCCAAAGAGCTGATTGGGCTCACACTGCTAGAAAGCAGGGAGGTCACTTTCACTCTTGCAATGAAAATTAAAGCAAGAACCAGAGGTCACAACACCACCAGCAGGTCTAGGGACAGATCTGGGCCTCTTGTTTCCTCTAAGGAATACCCCCTGCTCTCCTGAAGAGCCCCTCAGCCCTGGCTTGGTCCCCTAGAGTCCCACATACTCATCTTTCCTCCCTACACCTTCCCAAAGCCTGGTCCACCCCATGCCAGTGGGACTTCTGCCACTGCCATTAGCAGGGCTGGATCTGGCCCAAATCTCCAACTGAGGTTTGTCTCATGGAGGCAGGGAGCTTCCTTTCCCTTCCTTTCCCTTCCTTTCCCTTCCTTTCCCTTCCTTTCCCTTCCCTTCCCTTCCCTTCCCTTCCCTTCCCTTCCCTTCCCTTCCCTTCCCTTCCCGGAGCAGGTGGCAGAAGGGTGGCAATGGGAACGATGGCACGTCCCGCTGGGGGTCCCGAGCATCAGCAGCGCTGAGCACCCCTCTTCGGGGCAACAGGCTGAGAGCGAGAGCTGGTGACAGAGAGCCAGAGCCCAGGGAAGGCAGGTGGGGTAGTGCTGGTCTGGAGGCAACAGGGAGAGGTGCAGGGTGGCTCTGCTCGGCATGAGCACGGACACATGAGCACCCCAGTCCTCCCAGTGCAACCCTCCGCTGCGGCAGCCTCATGGTCATGGGGTAAGAAGGGAATGCCAGGGAAGAGAAAAGGGAGCAAGGAGGAGAAAGAAGAGCACCCAGCAGGCAGGGATGCCTGAGCTGCGTCCTCCCTGCTCAGGTCCAGGCTGCCGATACAAGAGCCTGCCCACATCCCTCTGCTTGGCTGCAGCACGGCTCTCCCACCCCAGACTGGTGTGCCACCAGCCAGGCAGCTGAAGGTTTCCTCTCCCACAGCTGCCTTCTGCCTCGCAAACCTTCCCCAGCAGCGGCAGCCCTGGCTGGGAGGCTCTAAGGGGAGCGCTCAGCCAAAGAGGAGCACGGGGAGGGTCTGAGCGGGGGTCTTGGGGAAATGCAAGGTGAGGGGTCTGCGGGGTGCGAGGGCTTGCACAGAACCAGCGCCTTGTTCAGGGCAGGGATCTGCAAACAGAGCGCAAGGAATAAGGGAAAGCATTCTGCTCACTCCTTAGTCAAGTTGAGGAAGGGGCACGGGGGAGACTGGTCTTTGGAAAAGCAAATTCCACCTCCCAGTTGCTCCAACGCCCTGCCCAGGAGAAGGGCCGTGCTGGCTGTCTCCCTGCAGAGGTGCAGGCAAGCCCCGCTGCGGTCACCCACCCGGGGCAGGGAGAGCGATGCAGCCCAGGCGTGGTTCCAGGAACTGTGTTAGCAGGGCTCTAGTCCACACATTAGTCTCCTCCTAGGACTACGCAGCGCTCAGATACTGCAGCGCTTTTACAGGGTCACGCTAACCCCTGCTGTAAACTGTTTACAACCCAGTTTTATCCTAGGCTTTGAAAGTAAAACACAGACACGTCGGCCACGCTGGTGGGGTTTCTGAAGGCTGATCAAGTGCCAATGACAGGGGATACAACCACAGCAGAGACGGAGGAGGAGCCAGCTGCAAAGTCTAATCCCAGTAGGAACTGCAGCATCCCTGCTTCTCTCCCGGGCTGCAAAGGGCTCGCAAGAGCAAGCAACCAGCTCCGCAGCCTCCCCTCGCAGAACTGGTTGAATCAGGTTGCCTCCTCAAGCTCTTAACCAGCCTTGGAGAAGTCCAGCACAGCAAACATGCAGATGAAAAAGCTGGGGAAAAGGGGAATCCTTTCTGTCCCGGAACAGTGTCACTGGGAGGAGAGCAGGCTCTGATATAAACGCCATCGTCATCTGCCTGCTGCAGTCTGGTGGCAGGAGGCGAAAGGCTTGTCCTACTTCACTGCAAACAGGGTTTCCCTCCATCACCAGGAGCCTCCCCCATTGCTCAGGCTGGAGCACTGGAGGGAGGTAAGCAAACTGCAGGTGCACCTCAGCATCTCTGCAGTGCCAGAGGACAGAGCTGGTCCCACCAGGGCTTGGCCACCCCCTCTGTGGGTCCCCAGCCAACTCCCTTCTCTCTTCAGTTCACCATGTAGAACACGGGGGACAACCCTTCCCAGGCGCCTGGGCTCTACCTGTAACACAAACTGGGAAAGGCAAGGGGCAGACTGCTGCTCCAGCCTCCCCTCCCTCATCCATAGCGGTTGCCTCTGACGTTGCCCCTGAGGTGAGAGGAGATGGAGTCCCACACCTGCAGCTGCAGCTCTGGGATGCAGGCGAAGGGAAGGAGGAGATGGCTCACGAGCAGCCATGAAGCACATGGAGATGCCCCCAATGCACAGGGCAGAGGGAGCAGAAGAAGGGGGTGCCCATCACTGCTTGCACTAAACTCCTTTGAGATCTGGGGAATCCTTTCCTCAAAAAAGCCTCGAGAGGACACAACCTGCCCAGCACCTCAGTGGCCAAGCACATGGGCCAATCATCACCCGTGACTGTGACCTTGCAACTTTGAACACCAAACAACTCCAGAAATCCTTCAAGCCCTTCAAGCTCCTCTCTGAAACAGCCTGTCCCTGGCCCCATCTGCCATCCTGTGTCCTCACCTCCCGTGCCTCACCCTCCTCCCACTGCAGAGACTCGCCCGAAATCTCCAATTCACCCCCAGAATCCTAAGGCCTCACTTTACAAGACATCCCAAGGTTCCCAGGGCGAGGTGTCCTAGAGACAGCCTTCTACAGGGCTGAACAAAAATGATCCAAAACAGCTCCAGAGCATCAGCCTGAAGTCCCAGGTAGCTCCTGAGTGCCGGGGGACTCCAGTGCGACTCCTGAGAATCAGTTTCCACAGCTCTGCCCTGCTGATTTGCTTCCATCATGCAACAAATTAATAAACGTTGTTCGCTTTGACCTCAGATACCCCAAACAAGGCAGGTGGGAAGGATCCAGTCACTTCTTGGAACTGCCACCATTTTCCAAGGCCCTGGACAGACACTGGCAGCTCCTGGTCAGGATGGTCCCAGCAAACACCCTCACCACTGCCCACATGCCTACAGCCCAGATTCAGGAACTACCTGCCTAGAAGAAAGAGCTGGCTCAGCCCCAGGCCGGCAGCGTTGCCAACTGCAGAGGAAAGGGGAAGGCTGAGCATCCAGGAGCCAGGGAACCCTGCCAGCCCTCAGCTCCTGCAATGATACCAAGGTCTCCATCTTACACAGCAACCTGGAGGAGGACTGGGTCCTTCCATCAGATCCCACCTGAGCAGCACAACAAGGACATTACAACAACAGCTTGTCCCTTGGGATTTCCTACCCTCCAAGGGTGTATGTATGTGATGCCAACAGGGAACAAGCGCTCAGCCAGCTCTGGCCAGTAGCTTTTGCTACTTGCCTTGCTGGGACAAGATGAGCAGCACCTGAAGCCTTGCCTGGCTCCTAGATACAGTGACCTGAGATACATCAAGAGGAGGCACCTTCAAACAGGACAGAGCACGTTTCCCATTTTCCAGTCCCCAGACATCTCCTTTGGCCCCCCATCAGCCCTGGCCAACGAACCCTTACAGGTGGGATTCACCCACGTTCCCGGGATGCTCAGCGATGCTGGTACCAGCCCTTGGTCCTGATGGTAATGAGGACATCACGCTGCCAGCATGGCCTCACACAGGCACTATGGGGGGCAGGAACACCCTCCCCCCCTCCCAATAGTTCTGAAGACAAGAGGATTGCCCTAGGTCAGTCCATGAATCCAAGCTCCCCACTAAGGTCTCTCCTCATTGTATCAGATGAGACACCAGCCAGCATGGCACTGTCAGGAGAGGCTGCAGCTTTCCTCTCCTCCAACAGCTGCTTCATGCAAGTCTGTGATAGCTTCTGGCCACGGGAAGCGTGCCCCCAGCCTAAACAGCACAGGTCATGGGCTGCAGCCCTTCTGCCTGCTCCCACAGGGTAAGATCATGCTGACACTCTAGTTGGCAGCCACCGTGGAGCCATCAAAGCCCAGACGATCTTCGTGTAATCCCTGCAAGCCAGGGGACGCTGTAGGCGAGGGAAACTCACCCAGGCACTGCCCCTGCTACGCTTCTTTCATCCAAACCAACTCCTGTTCTGGCACCTCTCAGAAGCCACTGTGCTCTCTTGAATGTAGCATCAGCACTGCCAGGGTGCTGAGGGCAAGAGACCACGTCCCAGCATGGCACAAGCATGTCCTCGTGATAAAAAGGCACCTCACGGTTTAGCTACCCTGGTCAGGGTTTGTTTGGAGAGCCTGAGCTCAGGGCACCAGGGGTTGTTGAATGGAAGCAGGAAGAGAAGAACAGCCACAGAGCAGAGTATACGGTATTTGTACAGCTTCTCAGTCCTTGAACTTCAGCATTCCTCTCCCGCAATTATTTATATCTAAATATAAGTCTGTATATATAGAATAACCGTGCACAGGCATGCATGCTCCTCCTAAGCCAAGGAGGCAGAGAATACCAGAATTATGCAGCACTTGCTAACCGCAGCTCCTCAACAGCAGAGGACGAGTGATGCACCAGGTTTTGAGCACCCCTCCGAGCTGCCCTTCGAGCTGGGGTCCCGCCAGCGAGGACAGCCCACCACACGAGGAGAACACTGCCCATCCTATGCTGCCCAGCTGCCCTCCATGGGGGTAAGGTGGGTCTTGCTAGTCCGTATGGTTGCTTCCTCCCCTCTTGGGCAGCCCAAGCTGGAGCAGGATCTGTGGGGGCGCAGGGACTCGCACACTCACCTCCCCACGCTGCTCCCTATGCCCAGAGTCCCCTGCTCCTCACCCGTTTTGGCATCTGCTGCTGGGACTCCAGAAAACTCCTCAGCCAGGGCTGGGAGGGGGGACTGCAGCATACCTGGAGGCAAGGCTGGGCTGGTCCCCAGCCTGCCCTCCTCTGCACCTTCTGCTCTCCCCAGCCACCCTCCAGCTGGCACTTTCTGCGCCCCCCAGCCACCCTCCAGCTGGCACCAGCCACCAGCGACAACCCCAGGCTTCGCCACGTCCCCAAGCCCTCTCCCAGGCTGCCCACTGAGTCTTCCCTCGGAAGGGGGGGGGGGGGGGTGTCTCCATATCAATTCCTCCCCTAACAACCTCTTCCCATTGCAGCCCAAGCAGCGCCCCTCTTTTGGGGATT
>NW_010136191.1:36183-45681 GCF_000699245.1 Pterocles gutturalis | reverse complement strand
ATCTCTTAACATTCTGTGATTCTGTGATTTTGTTCCCACCAGTGCAAATACTTGTGAGCAAAATGATCTGATGCACTATACATTTGCAACACCCTCCAGATATAATTTAGCTTTTCTTGGCTCGTGAAACTGCATGCATTTTTATTTTAGACAAAAAAAAAAAAAAAAAGAAAAAAGAGAAAAAATAAACATAGTTCTCTGGACTACAGGAAAAAAGACCTGTAGGAAAAGGAACCGGAGGCAAAAAAGCTTCTGAAGTTCTTGTAGCTTCAGTCTGGGCCAGATGACTTCCTTTGCCTTGCAAATTCAAATTACCTTCAAAAAGGTTAATTGTGATTCTTTCCATACTCTCTGGGGTTTCACTGTTGACGTCAATTCCAAGCTACCAAGTACTCCTCCACAAGCAATTACAAATTGCAATAAATGTCTGCTCACTGTTAGATCAGACATTATCTATATTTTCATCTTTTTAATTGTACTCTCCAGTAATATCAGTTTCATTTTTATTTACAATGCTGTGTTCCTTATATCTAGACTACATTACAGCTTCTTAGTTGCCCCTCCCCCCCGTTGGCTGAAAAGTATGAAAAACATAATAAAATTTAAAGAAACTAATTGCCAATTTTTCTTTTTTTGAAAAGCTGTTACTTTTTAATCCACAATAAAGTGCTTTTTACACACTTTTCAAGCATTCTCCCACATTCACACAAGAGTTCTCAGAAGTATTTTGTTTCTGCTATTCTTTCACTTGGAGATTTCCTTGGGTGGCTCTACTCATAATAACATGAGCTGGCAAGGAATTACCTTGAGTCCCTTTACAGGGAGGCTGTTGCACAAGAATAAACTACGAATCATTGGACAGCCTAGCATTAAGAAAAAAACAATTTAATTTGGTTTATGGCCGTCTGTTACTTAAAGGGCACTGCAGACCCAGAGATGCAGCTAAAGACCACCTTTATCCTTTCAGCAATATGAAGATACATATACACTAGTTTTGTGATTAATGCATATTTTTTCCTCTGTATTTCTTACATGAATTTAAAATTCTTTAACACAGAATGTGCTTTGCAATTCATTTTCTCCTTTCCCTGTGCTCTTTTAAAATCCTCTGACTACACTTATTGAAAACATCTCTTTTTAAGCCATCCCTTTGTGAAATACTAATGCTCCTACATGTGTCTTATTTGGGACCTTCATTGACCTTGTGACTGAGAAAATCACTTTCTTTCTGTATCAAACAAAACCAGACTTTTAAAACAAGAGATTATCTTTTGACAGTGTCAGAATATCTTGAATTCCATACAGGAATGAACAAGGAAGCCTACAGAATTTATTTTAATAGGATACTTGACAGACACTGAAATATTCATTTGTATTAAATGGAAAATACAAAACGAGCTATAGACTAGAATGAACATTTTGGGAAGAAAAGCAGCAGTCTGCCTCTCAACTTACTCTCATTCTCCCTTCTGCCATTCTAAGCTCCTGGCAGGTGTCATCTTTATGAAATCATCTGGCCTTTACACAACACTTAGTCCTGCATTAGCAGCCCCGTGATAAAATCTTCTGCGCGCAGCCAGTCTGGGTTATACGCTAAGTCCACTGGAAGCCCTCCTTTGAATAGCACAAGGTTGAAGTCAGAAAAACTGGCCAAAGAAGGTTAAATTATATAGCTTTCTGATCAAGCCTTTGAACTCAGGCTAAGGCTCAATAATATCATAAACCCAGCTTTATGACTCCTTGTACTTCATCCAAAGTGCTCTGGCTGTGCAGCAGTACTGATCTGGAATAAGGTCACCCTGCTGATTGGGTATGAAATCGCTCTGCCAGTTCAGATCTGTTCAAAACCCGATGAATGGTTAAGTTCGCACCAACAGGCTTTATTGAAGGATTAAGCATCACCTGTCCACCTGTGGCCAGCATAGCAGGAATAAAGCCAGAACAAACTCCATCTCAAGTACTCCATCTAATCCGAGGGAATGGCTACCTTATGGACAACTCTGCTTCTGGTCAGATTTGTTTTGCTGGCAGCCCTGCCAGTGCACAGATACAAGTGAATAATCATGGAAATCAGAGAAAGTAACTTCTCCAGGTAAATTCACACAGGATAGGGAAAATGGTTCTTCTGGCCCTCAGCACGCAGATGTACGTGGGAACAACCTTAATTTGCTCTTCAGTTCTTTGGCATCTCTCATAGAAAAAAAAGGATAATGATAGTGCTAGAAGACTGAAGGAAGATCTATTATATGGCAGCCTGCAAGGCAGAAGCATCACGAACCCAAGAACTTTTGACGTAATTTCTCCCAAAAGAATAGTTCATTTGGGACACTAGGACCTCTCAGAAGAAAGACTTTTGTCACCGCAGCTGCTGCCACACAGACTTACTGCTTCTGGGGGCCTCTAGAGGATTCAACTCAACAGAAGCTAGAGTCAGATCAAGGCTCAGTTCAGGGTAAGTTAAAAGACAGAAGAAGTTAACGTGATTTGTTGAAGTTCCTAGCATTCAGTTTTCAGGTCATATATTATATCTTCCTACACTCCACTGTTTAAGGACAATACATTACTGAACTTTAAAAACAAAAAAAATCTATGGCTTAGCTTCTAGACGTACTTTTTGAGTATTCAGACCACTATAGTATTTTCTTTCCAGTCTTAGATTCTTTGTTTCCTAGAAATAAAATAGTTGTTGACGGGCCCTAAATGGGATGCAAGGTAGCAGTCACATTTTACAGTGAATAGGCACAAGGTCTATCCTTGCGAATAAAGCAGCACTAAATGCAAGCACTCAGTCACTGCACTAAGCCCATAAAGCACAGGTACAGCCACAACACGAATTTTGAGATATTAACTATGCATTCTTTCTGTTCACTTTTTTCTGCCTGTTATTTTACTGGTTTCTGTACAATCATTCACAAATTGTATGACTCACACAGCTAAGGTAGATCAGATTCAGGTAAATACATGAATTTACATACTTAATGACTTATTCCTCATAGAAAACAGTCATTTAATTTTTACATGTGCCTCCATGACTACTGCAGAGGAATAAAACAACATCTGTTCGCAGCAGTACTGAGGCAAAAGGTAGTTTCCAAAATTTCCTCAGCATTCTGTGGCATGCATGTCCATCAGTTTATACCTGTGGCATGTTATTACAGCCTAAGAAATTCAACACATATTGATTATTTCATACATGCTTCATACCAGCTTCAACAAATAATATAATCTAATTCAATTTGATTTAAAATGAGATTTTAAATCCTTTCCTTAAACGCCATCTATATTAGTGCCTGAAGTCCTATAGCAAAATTTTCCTTTCCAATTTATTCTGTGGATCTTTAAACTGGAGGACAATCCTTTTCCCATACTGCTACCACCTTCTTCATGCAGAGAATTTCCATTACCATGATGGCATGTTACGAGTATGTTTGTGTTATGCATGACTAAGCATTCTTGTGCAGTTTTGTGACTGACTGAGAGGTGCGAAAGAAGGTGATCTCACTGCCCTGCTCACACCAAGGGCTTCCTCTGCCTACCTTGCACCAACACTGGCAAACACCTGGACCATGCTGAGCTAGTTCTAATAAAAACTAATCCCCTCAAAAACCAACAAATCATTTCAGTGTAGCAACCTGCAGCAATGGAGTCAAGCTTGCACTTCTGTACTCACAATGAAAGGGAGAAGCAGAGACATACATCTGGGTTTAAGTCTAGCTAAATTATGTAATTAAACCACACCTAAAGTTTCCATACTGGCTGCTAACGTTTCCTGTTTAAAATGGCATTATAAATTACAGTCTTCCTCATCAAAAAAGGATGACACATAGCAAACCACTGTAGACGTTTACAAAAAAATAACTTCTAGCTAACTGAAAAAGAGCTGTTGGTCTTCTGTTATAATTATGTTTTTCAGATTCAGTGACCCAGAAACTACTACAAACAGCATGCTGATCTCAAAAGCAAAGCAACGTTTGTCAAGAGGGATCACATCTCTTTTTGGACCCACTGACACAAAAGACACGCCAGCGTTGGGTCACCTAGGTGCCTTGTTAGGTGTGGAATAGAAGGAGCAAACCTGAAGCTAAATGCCTGTTGAGAAAACCAATTGTATCTCTCAACTAGAGAATTCTGAGATAAGCACACTGGTAGGAGCAGCAAAGCAGGACTACGTTAAGGTCAGAATTATGCAGCTATGGGGAGAAGAGACTCGTAGACAGGTGCATGTCATTAAAGTCAGGAAGAAAAAAAGGAATATTAAGTCTATATTGCATCACATTCTTCTGTCCATAACTAACAGCAATTCCTCACTAGTATTTCAAGCCTTCTTTAGCAACCAGTAAAGTGTTAATTTTCACTCTCTTCCACACAGTCACAAAGAGGCTAGTTTTCAGTGACAGGTTAACAATAAATAATTTAAAACTTTGTCAAGAGTGTATGGGGTTTTTGACTGCCTGTGTAGTCAGTTTGACAACTTGAGAAGCAGGAACAAAGCGCTGGCAAGGTTGAGAAATCCTGTGGTTTCAGTAAGGAATCAGAGAAAGTACAAAAGAAGTCTGTAATGATCTAAAAAAAAAGGTACATGAAACAGCCTCAGATCAACCCTTCAAATACATTTATACTGCACAGAAATCTGAGACGAGGCTTGGCTTGCCAGGCTGATGTTGCAAGGCCATGAGGTTTGAGGATGCAGGCTGGAACCTAGGAATCTGACATGAGAGTAACACACACTGTAAATGTGCCTTTTATATTTTATACGGAAAAAAATGCTCAGGGCTGAATAGTGTTGAATACCTCCTCCTCCCAACAATTTTAGTAGGGGCTCTCTCTCAAGATCTGTCATCAGGTATATAAACTACTGCTACATCACCAGTGTAAATCCTTGGCATATTTTGTACCTGCTTTGAAAGGTATTTTTCCTATGCTGCATGAAGATGGGCTCAGTAGTGTAAGCATTTCAATATTTTTCCTATGCTGCATGAAGATGGGCTCAGTAGTGTAAGCATTTCAAATATCAGTCTTACCTTATATCGAATCCAGCGCTACAGCCATACTTTACTGGAACATGAAGGATTTAGTTTCTACTGCCTCTCAAGGCCTTTCATGCAACTGTATTGAGAGCTCGTGCCTTCTGCCAAGTGATTGATGTTTTGTATCTGATTTCATCCCTTCATAATAATTTATAATTTTAAATATACAGAATACCCACTGAGCAACAGGAAGGCACATTGACTTCTACTGTCCCAGTAAGCATATTTTTAAAGACAATTGCAAATACTCAAAACCAACATCTTATTGGAAAACTTTATATATATAGAGAACTAACCACATCACATATTTCTATATTCTGCTTTATTAAAGAAATATTAGGATTTTTTTGGAAGACTTCAGTGCCTTCTTAATGGAGGAAAATGAGAATGGTTGCTTTTTTTTTTTTTTTTGTATTATTAGAAATATCACACTATGTTTTTAATCTCTCTTCATCCTAAACTGCGCTTCTCTAAAATGGTATACATAGAAAGATTTCAAGTTTTCTTACACACAAGCACAGCCCATTTTTGCTGTCTAAATACCACATCATTCTCAATTCGGTATTTGGTAAAGCAGAGGTTTTCTGCCTTTCAGATAGTCTCTGGACATAATTTTCCTTCCTCGCCCAACTTCTAATACTCTTTCAATCAGTTTTAAACTCACTTGCAAGATGCTTTTGTGGCTCATAAAATCACATGTGCAGAACCTGAATTTTTAAGGGTCTGCAAAATAACATCTAAGACAGTAAAACTAGCCATTCGGTACGAAGTTAAGCACAGGTTTCTATTCATTACGAGTAATCTTAATCAAAGGTAACAACTTTCCACTTTTAACAGAAAATTAAAGATAGGCAGTTGAGATTGATAAATTACTTCTTAGTTTAAAACTTAATGTAGAAGAATTTTAAAGAGGGAAAAGAGAACAGGATAACTGATTTCCAAGCCAGTCAACCTCAAAGTACGAAAATACCTCATTGGTACAGTGCTCTGTTATGAGTTACCTTGGCCATAGCAACTTCACCATATTCCTCACTGGTCTATACAAAATCCCACTAAGCAGGTAAACACTGGGCTACAAAAAAGCCCTTTCTGAATGATGCAACAACTTCAAATTGTTCATTGTCTAGCATAGTTCCAAGATTTTGAAGTTATATTTACCTGACAATCTTTGTAACTTCACCCAAGAGGACAACTTCTGAAGCAAGTATCTATCTGTCTCTGCATTTGTGTATAGTATAATATGCATCTGCATATTAGACCTGATTCAGTGGTAGCAGTGGCTCAGCAGACCACTGTAATGCTTGACATGGTTTAGACCATGAATCATTTAAAGAAGTGATCCTGAAAAAAAGAAAGGACTCAAGTAAGGATAAGGGAAGAGAACTATTCCTGGGACAAATACAAGGACAAGAACAACTGGGCAGATAGCAGTTCTGTAGAAAATAATCTAATCTATCGTAAACTGAATATAAATCAGCCTTCTGCAACACCAGGAGGGTCTTTTTAACAGTGCCTAACACTTTTCTCTCTGATTTTGCAAGGAAGACACTTCAACAATGTGTGGCTGTATTTCAGCTGGGAGATGTAATTACCAGCAAATGGACTGTACCTTCTTAAACTGCCTTTAGCAGCTCCTGAATATTTAAGAACTGCTCCTCTGTTTCAGTGTGAAGACAAGAGGAAAAAAAAAAAAGCAATGTTAAGCTCACCTATTTGCTTTTGGCCCAGTTCAGTTCAAATCATTTACAAGGTGAGAGGTGATAAAGAGTAATTCTCTAAAAGCTTCTTGACTCTGACTACCTGAGTACTTTTCAAGCCAGCTCCATGGCAAAGTCAAACATGTAACCTGGAATCAGCGTTTTGAATTCACCAGTTTGACTTTGCAGTTAAGTGGTGTGACAGTATTCATACAGGCTGCAACTACTCAGAAAAGGGTTAAAGTTTGGTAATCTCTGCTTGTGAAGATTTCAAACACAGTTCGAAATTTCAAACCTGTTTGAGATGAGACATTGGAATTCAATGCACTCCAACTGCTGGGGCAGTTCACACACACACTCAAGTGTCTTTAAGTACGTACTACAACTGGTTTGAAGTTGTACTGAATATTGGTCTAGACCTATTGCCTTTGTGTTCCCTTTTTCAAACTATCTTCCTTTTTTTGATACATTTCTACATGCTGTCATCCTAAAAAGGATAAAAAAACCCCAGAAATAGTACTTTGAGATATCTTGTAAACTTTGGGAGGAGGTTTCTGAACTGAGCAATATATTCTTGTCCTGAAAGCAGGTTCATCCTACCTTAATTATGCTACCACACCCTACACTAAGAGCTGAAAAACTTGTTTAGCATGGTGGCTCTCTGCATTAGCCGTAAAAGACTTATCTAGAGATTCACTGAGAAGATTAGCAGTTACTAGATGACCACACAGAAGTTCACAGGTACTAAATTATGACATGTATAGTTAAAGACTACGAGAGATGCCTTATTCACATTCTGATTCTCTGTGACATGTATAAGGAGTCAGTACTGTTTCAACACCGCTGATCCACATGCAACATACAGCACATCGGAACTCCGTAAGCCTCATACTCTCAGTCAAACATTCAGGCTTCGGCTCTGCAAACTGCTAAGGCTCCAATGTGGGATGCCAGCTGGCCTCAAATTACTCCTTATTCACCTAGGTATGGTTAATGAGCACTAATAACCTCACTGAAGTCATTAAATGATGACATTAAAAATGAATATTTATATTTACTGTCAGAACTTCCAGGTTTTTTCTTTTAAAAATTATGTTTACAATATATAACATAAATAAAGAGGGAACTGGCTATTTCTCACTGGGGATACATGTTCTCACCCATCTTCTCTGGGAATTCAGAGTATCCCTTTTTCTGAAGGCATCAAGAGTGAAATAAAACTGTCTGCACAGGCAAAGGACTGCTATAAATATACAGAAATAAAGCAACACCAAAACAGGTCTGCCAGAATAATTCTGCTTGAAAAAAAGCTCTATACCCCATCCGCCTTGAACTGATACAAACTGCCATTTGCAGCATCATTTACTGGACATGCATTAAAACCTTCTGAGTAAGGCTAAAATTAAAAGGGTTCTTAAGGGAAAGAAGGATTTTGATACGTCGGAATGGCACATTATTTCTTTAACCACAAAATACTCACTATGAAATGTAAGGTAAAAGCTTTTACTTGTATCTGTCCCAACATCATTCAAGAAGACTTACAGTTACAGGCATATTTTGAATTTGTATTTTTTCATAATGTGTATTTTTTTCTAGCATTTGTATTTTCTTGGTTGGCTTTAATTAACTTCTTTCTGTGCTCACAAACTTAGAGAGAATTTTCTCTAAGCTCCTACATCTCTGGTCTATATTAACATATTCTAAGCTTTAAACCTCTAGTACATTTAATGGATTTAAACCATTTATGAAGGAAGGAAAAAGTGCTAGCAAAATGCACCCAAGGTGAACATTTTTGCATGAACTTTCTATTTGACACAACTTAAAAGTTATTTTAAGATAGCCTAAGAACTCCTGAATGGGCCTAAACACAACCAAAATGTGCTTTCTTTCCCGTGGACTAAAATGTGGCAAGCGGGGAAAGAAAAAGATGGGTAGCATAGGGGATGGAACAGAAAGAGCTAATGTGAACTGAAGTGTAAAAAACCTGCAGTAAACGGTAACTAAAAGGTCCGCTTCAGGGAAGGAGCTTTTTGAGTCCATTAAATTAAGAGGTTGAGCTATCAAAACATGCTGAGAAAAAAAATTAATATTGTAAAGAAAACAAATCTGTAATGAAAGGTAATAGTTAAGGATGAAAGTTTGAAGAAAAAGCACAGTCATTTAAGAAAACAGATGCTTCTGTGTGGTACACGGCGGACCTGATTTTAAAAATTCCTCTCTGTCTGTATTGTTCAAATTTAAAAATTTGTTTTATCTACAGTGACAGAGCAGTTCTTTTCTACATATATATATACATACGTGTATACACATATATTATTTCTACTAATACATAAAGCATTAATAGTGTAACCTTAAGCCTTACGCCCTCACCTGGAAATACCAGTCTTTCCAGAACACAACAGAAGTAATCCCTTTTAATCTGGTAGTTCAGGAGGACTGAAACATGGTCCCTGCTGTTTCTCCTTTCTGCTCATCTCCTCATTTTTACACACATGAAGATCTTCAACTAGAAGGAGACAACTAAATGGTCTTGGTAGCAGCCGAATATATGGCATGACATACACAAGTCTTTCCTGCCCCAAGTGGGATCTTGAGGATCAACTCCATACAGATTTTGGAGTCACATTTATGCTTGAAGCAATAGTTTGAGTTATTTTCCTCCTTTTGAGGCTGCATTGCTCTCCCTTTTAGTACAGTAAAAGTTGACTCTCTCTCCCTTACTTTGATACTAACATAGCTGAAGGAGCACAAGCAATACTGAAACAAAATTTGAT
>NW_010136191.1:0-36165 GCF_000699245.1 Pterocles gutturalis | reverse complement strand
AGGGGTAACCACAGACACAATTCTTGACTTTCATCCATGTATCTATCATTTAGAAAGGAGCTATCAGTTGGTTTTGTGCTCAGCCATCTGAAGCACCATGAAAAGTACTGTGAGTCAGTTGGACTTGATGATATTAAAGGTCTCACAGAATCACAGAATCACAGAATGTCAGAGATTGGAAGGGACCTCGAAAGATCATCTAGTCCAATCCCCCTGCCGGAGCAGGACACCTAGATCAGATCACACAAGAACGCATCCAGGCGGGCTTTGAATGTCTCCAGAGAAGGAGACTCCACAACCTCTCTGGGCAGCCTGTTCCAGTGCTCTGTCACCCTCACTGTAAAGAAGTTTTTCCTCATACTCAAGCGGAACCTCCTATGTTCCAGCTTGAACCCATTGCCCCTTGTCCTATCACTAGATGTCACAGAGAAGAGCCTGGCTCCATCCTCCTGACACTCACCCTTCACGTATTTATAAACATTAATTAGGTCACCCCTCAGTCTCCTCTTTTCCAGGCTAAAGAGACCCAGCTCCCTCAGCCTTTCCTCATAAGGGAGATGCTCCATTCCCTTAATCATCTTTGTGGCTCTGCGCTGGACTCTCTCCAGCAGTTCCCTGTCCCTCTTGAACTGAGGGGCCCAGAACTGGACACAATATTCCAGATGCGGTCTTACCAGGGCAGAGTAGAGGGGGAGGAGAACCTCTCTTGACCTACTGACAACTGAAACGATTCTATGAAAAAAAAAGGGCACAAGACATCCTCCTGACCTTAGTTTTTAGTATTTACCACCAAGATAACTGTAATCAAAATTGAAATGTCTCATTTAAACTGTCATCTTTTTAAAAAGTTAATTACACAAGTGTTATCTTATTCTTCTAATAATTCTATGAATTGCGTAATTTATGTATTTGTCAATTGTGAAACTTGCACAAGTGTTATTCTTCCAAATGCATGCAAAATACACCCCTGTAACTGAGTGGCCTGGTCAGTGCTGACATACAGAAGTAAAGCCATGAACAGACTAAGTGGCTGCATTGGAGACATGGAATACGGTTATGCTTCTGGTTCAAGCTTTGTGTTTATTTGATAAGTGTCACCTGTTACAGTAATTAATTTTTAAAAATATTTCAGTGGTTAAAATAGCACTTTCTGAGATGAGACTTCTTACATTAACACGGTAGTGAGTAGGATGAAATCTCTCTGTATATAATATACTATGGAATTGAAATTGATTGGTAGAGGATACAGGCAATTAGTAATCTGTTTCAAAATTCCATGAGTCTGCATCTATTGTTAAAAGATACATTAGGATCCCAATTTCAGGAAAAGTCAAAATCACATCTTGGTAGTCTTCCTGATACTTCCAGATACCAGTTGGAATCTAAATAGAAAGTGCTGACCTGCTGTCTTCTGCTGATGCTGTTAAAGCTCCTGTCTTACAGTGGTACTCCATGAAGCCTGTGAGAAGCGAAAAGCCACTGCTCAGAAACCACTGCAGGCTTCATGACATTCATGTGCAATTACTCAGACAGGAGGCAGGTGCTTCAGACACTGCTCTTGATGTGAGGAGGAGAATCTCAGAGCGACGTAAGCACTCACAACTGAGAAGGCAATAATCTGCACAAGGACTGCCGTGTGAAAGGACGAGCTTTAACTTTCAGTCAAGTCTGTGCCTGGCTCTTTATTATGAAGAGTAGCAGGAAGCATAATGAACCCCCACATATAAGGCCTGCCAGCCCTAATTTTGTTTCTCACTGTGACTTTATACTACTTCAGCATTCCTGTCTTTTCTTTTGAAAAGAGGTAGAGATGATGTCATTCTGACCATGTTTCAAGTAGATTTTTGAAAGGGTCCTGAAAGCTTGCTAGTGTGAAAGCAATATAATTTGCCCTCTGGATATAGAGAGTTAGGGCTTTCAATCAGAAAGGTTTGAAAGCTCTAATGTTGTTACTGTATTCTCATTTTAAGATCTCATTTAGCAGACCTATGTAATTTTGCTCTCGGGGACCTCTGGACTGACTCAGCAACCAAATAAAAACTTTGTCACTGGCCTCCTATGCTGCTGTCTCAAGTTCTTGAGTCTGGAAATACGAGCAAGCTGTAAGACATATAATTTCCACAGTTACTGCGAGCAAGCTGTAAGACATATAATTTCCACAGTTACTGCGCTGAGTATACAGACTGGGAGTACAGGTAAAAGGAGACAAGAAGGAGACTAAAGAGAAACTGGGGGTAGATGTGGCATCTTCTACACTGACTGTAGTTCTGCCCCATCCGCAGTCTCATCAAAATATTCCTTTCCCGTGATGACCTGATGATGATTAAAGTTTGGACCAGATGATCTTTCAGGGTCCCTTCCAACCTGGGCTGTTTGTGATTCTGTGACCTGCAGACACTCAGTACATGGCTGGGTACTCTGGTGTAATGGACAAACAAAAAGTCATTCTTGTTCTGAGATTGCTGCTTACCTGCAGCTCCTCACCTGCAGAGCAAACAAGGTTTGCTCTCAGGTCTTCCAAGATTTTCAGGTGGCCTGTCACCACCATCAGGACTCAGGACTAGTGTTATTGTTTTGCTTTCAAAGATACCTGCAGGGGCATCTAAAATCAGATATCCAACCAAAAGAAAGAAAATACGTGTAAAACTAGCACATTTGCATTGCAATTGGGACACTTTAATTGTCCTTTTTTAGCCATAAGAGGTATTGTTGCAAATTCCACATAGCTCAAAAATCTTGGGCAATGGGTGCAGCATTTATTTACCATGTCTTGTTTTGTCTGCTTCTATATCAAACCATCAGCCCTTCCTGACATCTCTGTAGCTAGTATTTTCAAATTCACATTGCACAGAACTCTGCGTCACCCAGTGATATTTGTGTTACCTTATTCAAATGGTAACTGTGGGAACAGCTGCCTCCAGGAACTGTTCTCACTGACTGGGTACACAGTGTGTTTTACGTTTGCTGAATTAAACCTCACATTACAAGGGCTGCATAATTACAGAAAAACAACTGCTGTTTAAAAGAGAGGCAATTTGTGTGACCAGTACCTGTACTGCAGTTTTGCAGCACACAGGCGAGTCTATGTGAGTCCATGCAGCTCCTGCCACTCTTTTTCCGTGTCAGCATCCTGTTTCCAGGGCTACAGTTACCAGAGCCCTCAGAAAAGCTGCACAACTTCCACACTTTACCTTAGTTGGAGAAGTCCCTGTGTTCTTAAGATGGGAGTCTTTTCACTTACATCATTAGCTATCCCTTGTTCTACAGAACGCAGAGTTCCATATATGAGCAGCTACCACCAGCATACATTCCATCTTCACAGAAAAAGAGTTGTGAGAGTGTAACAAAGTTAAGAAGAACACTACCGTAGTCTTCAAAACAACAGACCAAGCGCAGACTCTTGCTGGATGTTTAGCTAACATTGCATTATTGTGATTATCTATAATGATAACCTATGTCTGTATATATAAAAGATATTTATAAACTTCAGCTGTCAAGAGCATGCGTCTTACAGTGCTGCCGTGTAGACACATCCAAATTTTACATGTTGAACTTGCCCTGCCGGTACCTACCTGATTACCTTTCAGCAGTGCTGGCACTAACACCACAGTTCTCTGTTTCAAGTCATCAGTGATGTGTCTATCTCCCAACACACTGCAGAGGGCACATTTCCCAACAAAGCTAACATCCTTTTGAAACATCCTGACGCAGCAAGCACTCCTGTCACTGAGATGCACATGCTGTCGTGCTACTGGACATGCACGTTTCACCTGCAGGGACTCCATTAACTGGAGAGATTCGTTGATCTCAGTCTCTGCTGCCACCACCATGACACCCAGTGTCAGAGGCACACCAGCCTGCCCTCTAAACATCCTGTCCTTCCACCTGCCCTGGTACTCAAGGCATTCACTCCTACTAATAGCAACCAGTTTGAAACTGGAAAAGTAACCAGGAAGCTTACCAGTGTTTTCATGTCCTCTGAAGGCAAACAGAATGAAAAATAATCTTAAACTACTGTCTCTGGAGGACAATTCAAATGGAAAAAATATAGCTAAGAAAAAAATGCAGGTTTCCACAGGTGTCACTGGAAATATTATGCTATTAGAGAATCTGACAACCTGCCTAGACCACTGCCTTCTGACACTGCTGGAGAAGAAAGGTATGCAACAGAAACAACAAAGGTCCACAGAAGGGTAATAAAAATGCCAAAGAGTCCTTCCACATGAGTGCACCAGTTTCATTTTGAAATTTTTGATTTAAATAGGGAGTTAGCAAAATTGATCAGCCGTTCTTAGACTTCAAACAAAAGCATTAGTGTGACCGATGAAATTAAGAGGTAACACCACATGCAGCTGATAAAAAACCCCTTCTTTATACAGTGCATGGTTCAGTTGTGAAATTCTATGCCACAACTTATGAGATACAAAACACAACAGAATTTTAAACCACTAAGGTATTTCCTTGTTACGCTATTCTAAATAATCACAAAGGACATTCAGAAATATATCAAAAATGCATGTCAGCTAAGAAAAATTTGATCAGAAGTCACATCATTGCATAATTATAAATTTATTTATTTAATGTATTTGAAACACCTGGCACTTTCCTACTGTCACAGAGAAGATCCTGGACTACATTGACTGATACCAGTTACTGTGTATTCAATTTTTTTTTTCTTTTACTATTTTATGAGAGTCACAACGATGCCTTATGCTTTTCTCCCTAAACACACAGCTGACACACCCCAGCCCGAAGAGTTTAAAAGGATAGAGAAGTGGCAAAGTACCAAAAAAAGTGAATAAATTCTATACCCCCAAGAAACTTACGGAGCGTAGCCATGACTTGTAACTAGTCAAAATCTGTGTTATGACTAGATTTTCCTTGACATGTAAATAACCTATTTCATTTCTGTAAACCATGTTCATGAAGTGAACAGATACAATGAACAAACACAAAGTAAAATGGTACATAGCCAACCAACTAGTACACTGCTTCACCCAATGACAGACAAGACAGAGCAACTGACATATCGTTGGACAGAAATATTTGTTCTACTGTGAAATGCTGGCCACTCTGACTTTTACAAGCTTAATTAGCCAGCATGCTGGCACACTCTATTTTAGAGAAATATATGAAGTACATATTCTTACAGAAATAGATTACCAGAAGTTATGTTCAGAAAGTTGTGAGATTGGTTCTAGACAACAAATGTGTAAATTATAAAGTGAAACTAACACAAGTTCTAGTGTGGCAAAAGCTTACTTTTTTTTTAGTATTATTTTGGTGTATACACAGGAATACAAAAAGCCTCAAGCCCTCCTGCTCCTATCTGCCTACAGAGTTCCAGTACACACTGGGCTAGAAAGTCCGCTCTGTAGGAAAGCTGAGATTAAAATTCACAGCTGTCCAAGCATTTGTTTATTGATGTGAGCTTTAGACAAGAAAATTGCGACCGTCCAGGCAATCTTAGTTTCTCAATGCTCTTCTCCTCAGAGATCAAATAATCCCAAGAGTAAGTAGCAAATAATGGATGTACTTGCTTACTATACACCTCAACTTTACTGACTCCCAGTCCTTACAGAAAGGAATAGCAGCAACTGTCACATTTCCTGTGCACACTGCCATCTGTCAAGTGTTAGCTATTGGCTAACATGGGCTTTCCCAAACTTTATTATCCAGTGCTGCTAATTATCCCCAGTGGAACTAAGTTATAGAAAGTTGGTTTTTTATTGTTTTTATTTGGACATTACTTCTCATTAACAGATTTTAAGCTGTGGGCAATGCTGTTCTCTGTTGTTCTGTTCTTTTTCTGTGTTCCCACTGGTCCAGTTCTATTGTTAGCAAAGCAAAGCAAAAACACAAGGATGGCTGGCTAAAGCATTTTATAGAGCAAAACACAATTTGCATTTCCTAACAGGAAGTGTATGCAATTACCTCTAGGTAGCCTGCATCACTGTCTGCTACCAAATAGTTTTTTTCTGCTCAGCTCACCTTTCAGATATAACTTCCAGAAAGCTGTTCACTGAGATTTTGTTGACAGACATCAGTATTTATTTCCTCTAGCATTTCCTAATTGCTTATCTAACTCCCCCTGGCTTTTTTTTTTTTTTGTTGTTGTTGTTCTTCTCCTTTCTTCAACACCCTGGCTTTATGGGATCCTGTAGAGTTTCCATCACAAATCTAGAAGTAGAGAATAGGATCGCCAGCATCTTTACAGGTAGCACCAAGAGAGCAAAGTGGCAACATGTTAACCTGTTATTGCTGTGTCAGCAATTACTCTCCTTGCACAAGCTAGCCATGCAGAAACTTTCACATACATCTGAACGTGTGTGGTGAACACAAACGTTGCTACTGTGCTTTTTTGCCAGATCCTACCTCTTTCCTCTCTGTTCCTTCTCTTCCCTCCCCACTTGAGTTCCTCGCAAGATAAAACCTCACCCTGTAGGATAATTTGAGTCAACAGGGTCATGTATTCTGAAAGGGAATTAAAATAATGCATGAGAAAGAATAACCAAGTTATTAGAGAGCTGATGAAGTTCAAGACCAAATCAAAAAGAAGTAACCAGAAGGCATTTAATGGAAATTAAAATTTAGCTTACGTTAGAAATAAAGTTGTATGCAAACTCAAATGTGTTACATAATTTCTCTAATTTGAAAAAACAGGAGAAAAGACTATTGTATACTAGGTACCTTTAAATACAAGAATTATAAAACCCATGTTTATGTTGAATGTGAATAGAGAAATAGAGAATGGTATTTTACCTTAGAATGCACACCAAATTTCACACATTCCTCCAACAGGCTTGTGTGTCCTTATTGCCATTTGTCACATGTTGTTCAAAAGATCAAAAGTTTTGCTTTGAGATATTCCTATAAATATT
This sequence comes from Pterocles gutturalis, assembly GCF_000699245.1. Taxonomy (NCBI): domain Eukaryota; kingdom Metazoa; phylum Chordata; class Aves; order Pterocliformes; family Pteroclidae; genus Pterocles; species Pterocles gutturalis. The sequence continues at coordinate 29,284 of NW_010136191.1, read as the reverse complement.
CTCTCCTGAAGTACTCTTAAGATACTTATAAAGATGCCATAGGTAACATCTACCTGCAGGAAATGATACATTGGCATCTGATGTTCCATCCTATTTAAGAGTACAAAAAGTAAAACTTAAAAGCAAAAGATTTTCAAGAAAACTTAGAAATGTATTTGAAAAACATGTTCTTTAAGGCAAAGAGAATGAGATCTTAAGATTATAACTGAGATCTGTAGGAAACTGTCAGTTTAATACTCTACAAGTCAAAAATACAAAATAAATTATCTTTTAAAGCTCTTGGAAAGATGGACCAAGGACAATGATTGAGAGCAGCCCTGGAGAGAAGGACTTGGGGGTGTTAGTTGATGAGAAGCTCAACATGAGCCAGCAATGTGCTCTTGCAGTCCAGAAACCAACAGCATCCTGGGCTGCATCTCAAGAACCGTGACCAGCAGGTCGAGAGAGGTGATTCTCCCACTCCATTCCACTCTCTTGAGACCCCCACCCCCCCGCAGTGCTGCATCCAGCTCTGGGGTCCTCAGAACAGGACAGACATGGACCTGTTGGAGAGAGGCCAGAGGAGGCCACGAAGATGATCAGAGAGCTGGAGCACCTCCTATCCAAGGACAGGCTGAGAGAATTGGGGTTGTTCAGCCTGGAGAAGAGAAGGCTCCAGGAAGACCTTAGAGCACCTTCCAGTGGTGAAAGGGGACTACAGAAGAGATGGGGAGGGACTTTTGATCAGGGGGTGTCGGGATAGGATGAGGGGTAACAGTTTTAAGCTGAAAGAGGGGAGATCTAGGTTACATACTAGGAAGAAATTTTTTCCTGTGAGGGTGGTGAGGCAGTGGCCCAGGTTGCCCAGAGAAGCTGTGGATGCCCCATCCCTAGAGGTGTTCAAGGCCAGGCTGGATGAGGCTTTGAGCAACCTGGGCTAGCAGAAGGCGTCCCTGCCCTTGGCAGGGGGGTGGACATGGATGATCCCTAAGGTTCCTTCCAACCCAAACCGTTCTGTGATTCTATGATACAGGAATTGTGAAGTCACTACTTACAGTTCTGGTCCCCTTACCTTGAGGGAGTACAGCAGAGCTGGAAAAACGCGGAAAAGGGCAACTAGAATGATCAGAGATAAGAAACTGTTTCTGACCATAAAACTATTAGATTAGCATCCTTCTGCCAGGAAAATAAGAAACTGAAGGGCTATAAAATTATGTATAGCATAGCAAATAATTGTCGCTGATCACCATCTCATCTTTCATGCAATTTGGAGGATATTAGAGTAAACCAGTAGATGTCATTCCTGATTATGTTGTCTGAAAAATTCCAGCAGGATGAGTTAGTGAACCGAAGATCATCACCACATCCCCAATTTTAAATTGTATATGGGATCTGTATAGTTAATTCCCTGTATACCTTAATGAAAATTGCTCCATAGTGTGCAATAATCCTCAAGAACTCTCATTCCTTACCTCTAGTAACAACGACCAATAACAGGACAACAGCATCTTCTTCTACTAGGCATTTAACCCAAGAAGAAAGAAGATAAGCAGAAGATGCAAATAAATTAAATTCCTGAGAATTTACCTTTATTTTTCAGACTGTAGTCTGAATCTTACAATTCTTAAATTTGAACAGCTTGAAGGTAGATTACACGCCTCCAGCATGGTAAAGTGCCCAAAAGTTCAACTCTCAAATATAATTTTCAGATATAAAACTGCAAATGTCCAGCAAATTATATCCATCATTTTTCAGAAGGAGTAGAAAGAGCAAACCTTACTGGTCCACTCTTAACTGCACAGCACATCCTATCCAAACCACTCAGTCTGGATCAGTGGTTTTCTTGGTGACAGTTATCCTACAGGAGTACAGTAACATCATGCCCACAGCCAGTGAAGCTCTCAACCCCTACAGATGCATTGTCTGCTAGAACACATGATGTCACCATCGGTAATACGGGATACTCAGGTATCCAAAGACAGATCTTTAACCGCTGGTACAGCCAACCTTTGACATCAAATTCCCTAACAGAAGCCAGGCTGTTGTCAGCAGCTTAATCCCTAAAGGACTTTCCCATTGACCATATTAATTTTACCAGCTGAGAGGCAAGTACACTTGAAGGCTCAGAAGAAAATTTCAGTTAAATATTTTTTCACCAAAGTACTGCAACTAAAGCTACCTGCAGGATTTGGTCTATTTGGGAAATACAGCTTGCTCCAAAAGAAGAGAAAGCTTGAAAAAATTTTCTGAGAATGCCACAATATCTGCCACAGAAGTGCACCTATTCCCAAATCAGAGCATTCAACCAGAATTTATTCAGTTATGTGCCTGACAGAACAAACTCACTGTTTTCCATCATCTGACTCTGTATACATGAAGAAAGGAAAACTGAAAGCAAGACAGATTACATCACTTTAAACAGCAAGCTGAGGCCCTTGAACATGGAAAAAGTCCTCTGCTGTGCAAAAGGTGAAGGGAAATTAATGGTCTCAACTGGAGTTCTGTGATCTCTTCCCATCTACTTTAAGACCTATTTAGAAATGGAGTTTCACTGCAGCTTAAGCTTTAAAGGTCGACTTCTCACATAACCTTAGCTGAAGACTTCGAGTGTTTTAGCTCGGCTTTGAGCTGGATAAAGGAACATAATTTCAATTTCTTACTGCCTAGAGTGCCCTGTTGCCAGATTAAATGCAAAATACAAACAGCAGCACTCTGTTGTATGCTGACGTGGCTTACACTTTGTGAAACTTCAGAAAGTCAAAATCAAATTAATATGCAGGGACATATTATGAAAGAAAGAACATAAAAGAAATTATTTATGATGCCAATTTTCTGTACTCAGAATCTTACAACAGTAACTGGGTTTTTAACCTCAAAATCGTCATGTGAGGAACGGTAACGGACATTTGAAGGGACTGCTTCCAAAGAAATAAAAGTTATAATGAAGGATATATAAACAAACTGAAACTTTTAAGGAGAATAAATTAAGTAATGGAGAATAACTTAATGTACCTGGACAACTTGCTCCACTCCAAGTCCACCGGTATACTGCTAATGAACAACATCACTGTTCACTAGAGCATCCAATTAAAGGCAACTTAAGTAAAAATACTAATACATTATTAAGGGGTGAGAGGTGGGGAACCAAAGCCCCCCATGAAAGCAGCATACTACTTCTCACAAGACAAAGGTTTCCAGGTTTAAATACCAGCTAAATTCTAAAGCACACATTTCCCAAACTGTAACTTACACTAGGCAAAGGACACAGCCTAAGCCTTTAACATGAGCATTCAGTAAAGCTTTACGAATGCATTTTGTATCCACAAGATCAGAAACCCACTTTTGAGTGTTCTGGCCATTTTAACTTCCAGGCAAAGTAAAAAAAAAAAAAAAGGTCAAGCCCACTCTCTGAAATGTGTTGAAACAGCTGTGCAATAGGCAGTTAACTACTGGACTGTGGCTGAGGGTTATCTCCCAAAAATTATTATACCACAAGCAATTTCAAATTACTTTCTGTTAGGATAGTAACAAACAAATAATAAGTGCTGATGTTAGCCAGGAGTTCCAGGAGGATGATGGTGACCGGGAGCAGAAAGATATGAAGGGTGCTACGCCAGGGCCCAGGGGACTCACAGCTCTTCCATTCTCTCCCTCCATTAATCCGTCCTCACCAGCCAATCTGATTTCAATGGCTGGACTGAGCTCTGTTTGTCCCTAACAAGAACGTGTGCTCCAGCTCCCCATGGATTAGGCGATCGAGGAGTAAGCTACTACTTCTCACTCAGCAAGCTGATCACAGAGTCAGCTTCGACTGATCTCCCCCTCCAGCTCCATTTATCAGGACTCTCTCCAATCTTTTTAAGAGTTATGCAGGCTCTTAGGACATTGGGGAAGAGATCTTAGATTGTAAGGACAAACTTCTTACTTCCCTACCATGCCTCAAATGATGGGGTCAGGCCAAGGCCTATTTCTTTCCATAGTTTTCTGAGCCTCCTGCCTTTGCTGATATATACATAAAAAACAAAGACTGTTGTATGAACAGACCCACATTTTCTCCTTGCTCTCAGTACTAATTCCAGATTTTGCGAAGCACCAGGCAGGTGCACAAAGCTCAAGTATTAAAAAGCTGCAGTTGTACTTAGCAGGTGAAATGACATCCTCTCAACAGGAGCACAGAGCAGGGGCCACAGGTTGGCCATTGTGCAAGGCAAAACACAACAGGCTAGCTGCTGGGAGGCTGCCGTGTTACAGAGACATTGAGAAGCACTCATGTACGCTTCATTCCACACTACCTCATGGCAAAAGGAAACTTAATTCACTTTACAAGGGGATTGTAGACCACTCTTAAACTGACTGACTAATTCTCTGCAGGAGTTCTGCTGTGTGAATGCAAGGCATTTTAATTCAGAAAACAAAGTAAGCCTGAAGTAAACCCCCTGCATTGACATTGTCTAATATCCATAAAAAGATGCTGAATCCAAGGTTGTATTTGGAGATGGGGCTGGCCAGCTGATTAATTATGGTTTTGCACTTCACAGTCTCTACAGTATCACATTAGTTACAGAAAGGTGTCATGGAGCCCAAAGATGCAGCCTCCTATTTCTTTAATGTGTTTGTAAGCATATTCAAGGCAAGGAGGTAACTTTTTTTGTGCTTATCTTCAAAAAAACAAACAAGGTTACAGTTTTCATGCATAAGAAGGTTATGTAACATTCTTTTGTGAAAAAAATTGTTATGTAAATATTCACCTATTTGTACGCTCGGTAGCAAAATGTAAGTTTGTTTGATAATGTGTAGACTGTCTCCAAAATAGTCTTTATTTACAATTAAAGGGCTCCTGAAAATTGTAACCACAGAGTAAAGACTGAATGAATAAAAAGAAGGGTGTATGTGTTCCTGAAAGGTATCACCATAGCTGCATTTAAACTATTACAGTTTGATGGAAACTTCCATGTTAATCTCTATGTTAAAATAGCAGCATTGATGAAGGAGAGGGAAACACTATCAATCTGAATTCTCCTCTCGGTGAGTGTGATTCAAGAAAGGATTACTGTGAAGAGTTAAATACTATTTTCTAGTTCTAAGTCTCATGTATAAATTCCTGTCACAGCAAAGAACACAAATTGGGATGATATAAAAAGGTAAGCAGAGTCCCCATCAAATATTGTGCTTATTTGTTGTATCACTTGGATTAAGATAACTTTCTCATTGTTGCAGCACTACCGGATTGTTTTCCGCTTCTAAGTTGCAACAGGAACATACCTGACTGCTTACCTTTAACAACAGGCTACAGAATAAACACAGCAATGAAACAAAAACAAAATTCCTATCTAAAGCTGGCATGAAATTAAAACGTTCAACGTAAAGCTGCTATGACATTATAATTCTTGTTGTAGAGATCTGTTCACCAGAAATTTCAGCTGCAGTGAACAAGACCCTCTAGGCTTATGCATGCAAAGCAGGTGGTGTGTCACCTGTTAAGCTTGTTGTATTAGGCTCTTGAGGAAGAACTGAAACTCATATTTTGCCAGCTTTAATCTGGAAGCCAAGGACAATGTTATTTTTTTCCCCACACAGCTAAAAGCATGTTCAGAACAAGATAATGAAACAACCTAGTGATGCAAGAGCTGTGCACACAACTCCCTGCTGTGCAAAAGTGTTCTACAGAAGAGAGAAAGCAGAACGTGACATAGTGAATAGGACTGCAAGTACAGTGCCTCTAAACAAAATATGTGAAATAGAGCAATTGAAAGTGTCTACCATAATGTTTTTGGTTTTGTTTCAGGGAAGTAGTCTGGATTATGTCTTCTGAGACAACATATTGGCCCTTTAAGCCACTAGGAACCTGGGCAAACAGACCTTTGCTTCTAGGAAACAGCATCACTGGAAGAAAGTAAACTATTCCAGGGCTATTTTTGCAGGCCGTACAGACCACCCCACTGTAAAATACTCTGGTAATTGCAGGACCAGAAGTCTGCAGTGTATAGCTTTCCTTTTATCTAACCAGCCAGGGCTGATAAGGGAAAAGAAGCCAATATTATTACCTGGCTCCTCTCTTCAAGAACTGTCTTGCTGTTGCCTTCTGTTGAAAAGGAAAGATCAAGGTGCTCTGCACTGACCCTCACATTGACAACACTGGGACACAGTACACCCAAAAGTATACTGAAGAAGACTCTGCTACCTGTTGCTAAATTCTGTTGCTGGAAAAACTTTGCTACAGATTTGGGTAAGCCTACCCCAAAGGAAAAGCCAAAAAAAGCGAAACCCTGGCTGGAGTACAAGATATTTGTGGGACTGAAAGATGGAGGTACAGTTGCACATTTAAGAACAAAATGAAAAATGATGAGTGTAAAGACTACACTGAACTCAATCTGTCCTAGTGTGAGGAAGGAGAGCAAAATACCAATATCCTCAGCTAACCCCTCTCAATTGCATATACACAATCCCAGTTACATCTGAAGTTTTCCAACATATTAACTCTAACCAGGTACCAGAGAAGATATATCCCAGAAATAAATAGTTGATCTAGAAATTAAAGCAAGATAACCTATTTTAAAAAATGCTTTTAAACATGGAGCCCCCAAATACAATATTTTGGTTTCTGATGTTTTCTGAAAGCTCAAGACATCAAAATCATTAATTCACACAACAGACACTTCATTGCCAACATGAAAAATGCCTTGAATGACATTAAAAAATAAGTACTTTCTTTACATCATATGTAACTCTTGAGAATTAATTCTACTGCAAAGAACCCTCTTAGTTCAAGTACTCTTGCTTCAAACAATGCTCACTGATCAATACAAATCACACACTGTGTTGTCTGTCTCACTGTGAGCCCTCAACAGTCACAGGACAATTATTTGAACTACATGTAGGATTATCTATTAAATAACTGAAGATGAGAAACCCTTTGGAGTGGGAGGAATCAACACCATAATGAAAATGCATATCAAAAACCCCAAGGTCTCCCACATGGTATTTCACAACTGTCCAAATGTACTTTACATCATCATGGGAACTGTGGAATCTCTTTCGTGCTTTTCCATGAGCTCACTCACTCTTTATTGAGCATTCCTGTAAAGAAAGCCTGGTATGCCTTACACAAAATGAGGCCTGATACATATCTTTAAAAATTACCTCGCTGATCCTTCCTATAATACTCATGTTTTTTTAACATGAACTTAGTTTTGGGGTATTTCCTTTGAGTTTTGAAAAACTGCCTATTCTTAAGCACCAAGTTAAATAACAACTGAAAATATGAATATATTAAGTAACCTAAAGTGAAACTGTGACAGTGTGCCTGGACAGTAATTTATATTTCCCAAGAAGGTAAAAAAAAAAATCAATGCTATTTAATCTTGGAGTTAGTTGAAAACCAGTGAGATGTTCTTAATTCTGACAAAAAAATGTATTGGAATATTTAGTTTTGTTTATAGTGTTCATTTATTTCATTTAAATCTTTCTTCATGCTGTATGAGAAGCTGAGGGACTTCACTTTTTTCTTGGTCATTTGTACAAAAAGTTAAAATGAAATAGTAAGAAATATTTAATATTGCTGATATAAAGATTTCAATTGTTCTCACACAAAGCTTCTGCCTCACCTCCCCAAACCAGGTATCTGTCAGCTGGACACCCTTTATTATCAAAGAACATAAGTATTCTTGATATCTAGCCTAGGAAGAGATGACATGCACTACTGAACTACACTGTTCTTTCCAGTGATAATAAAACTAAGAGACCAGATACATATGTCTACATTGCAGATATCCGAAGCTTAATGAGATTAAATGCATCACAAATACAGCAGCAAGCATTACACTTGAGGAAACATTAACATCTCTTATCTGAATGTATTGCAAATTTGAACACATGAAGTTGCAATTCTGCCATCACTGCTGTAGTTCTGGCACTAAACAGATGTTCACATTCTCCATCCCTACCCCAAACTTCCTTCCATGGTCAAATGACTGGGCAGCAGCAGAATGTCAGATCAGCTCATTGATCAAAGGGGAAAAAAAAACAGAGAACAACTGGGTTGTTTACCTTTCTGTCAGATCAACAGCATCAACCTAACCCCTGTATCTGTACAGTTCCTGCATCTGAAACAGAGTGGGAATGCACAGCTGGGAATTAGGGAGGAGAAGCCTTCAGCTAAATCAGACTCAATTTACAAGAGTTTGCTAAGGCTAACTATGCATACTAATATCAGCTACTTAGCAAGAATAGGTTGTCCGGAAAATGGTCGGAGAATTTTGGTTCTTGTGATTCTAGGCTTTGCAAAGTATCAGCTTAGGCTAGTAATGTAAATAATTTATATTTTGCCCTACTAACACTATCCCTGTGTTTATTTGGCAATGTTTTGGAGAGTTTTTATACTGAATAGTTAATTTCAAAGAGTTGGTAAGAGAAGAGATGAGATTCCTGCCTTATTCAAAAGGATGGAAAAAAAGAATGTATGAGATGCTTCCTCCTGGAAATGTGAAGGGCAGATCCCAGCAAGCAAATGAAACCAGACACTAAATCAGGAGTTGGTATGAAGAGGAAGCTTGCCATTAAGCCATTTCCATTACAATATTAGCACTCATTTTTAGATCTAAAATTAAATTTTAATCTCCTGAGAAATTGAACGTGACATGCATAATCTTGAATATTTTGGAAGTCAACATAAGTAACAAATAGCCAACAGCTTGTACAACAGAATATTATTTCATTCTTTACATGCTCCAATAGTTGCTAGGATCATAAGATTACTGAAAGTTAAATGGAAAGAGAGAGTTTGCCATATAAAATGAACTCAGCTCAGACAGACCTTCTTATAGTAAGCTTATACATAGAAGAAACCAATGTTCAGCTTTTTTTGCACACAGGGAAGTTAATTCACTGTCCTACGTAGCTCAGTTCTTTTCTGGTTTGGTAACATCTGAGAAATAATCCACTGGCTTTGGTAGGCATAAAACTGTAGCAGAAGCATTATGCATCATTCTACTGGCTCCTAATTATGTCTTTTTTAATTTACAATTTTTCATACCAAAGATTAAGAAGCAATCAAATTGAGGAAACAATTGCAATGGAATGAGAGGTGTCTATGGTGCTCCAAATCATTATGTTTATATCATCTTTAAAATGAGAATGAATACTTTCATCACCAGCTGTGGGCAATTCACGTTCCCAAGTCACTGAAGTCAAGACACTAAACTATCTTTCTAAAAAAAGGACCTTTTTTACTATTATGTTTAGAAAGAAAGAAGAATTAGCACATTTAATTTGAATAAAACAGCACAGCAGAGCTATCAAGAACTCCACTGGTAACTACTGCAATCTAGTGGCAAACACCTAGTTAGATGCTTATCATTAAAATTTAAACACCCAAAGAGGCTATATCTTAAAGCCAAGTAGAATAATCAGCTTGAGAAACAGGACTTGATTTTGCTAAATATCATCAGTTGTAATACCAAAATGGCTGTTTGGACACATCTAGACTTACAACTCATCCCTGAAAGGAAAATTGGCTTTACTGAGTCATTTCTCACATGAAAAACTGTCCCAAATTAATCTTATCTGCAGAAATAAAACCTCATGAGTTTGTGAGAAATTCCTTCCTTTTGTTAGACCAGATTCCTATTTCCAAAGTGAAAAAACATCTTACAGACTCATACATATTTCTCCAAACCTGCATGTAGCTTGTTCCCTGTAGAGCCACAACCACAGTACCTTACCTCTGTAAGTATCTGTTTTACTCCCCTATTTTTTGATTTGTCTGTTTAAATGGAAAGGTCTTTGAGCAGCAGTACATTTCCACCCTGGTAATAAGAACTGTCACACAGTGTAAAGCCACAGGCCACTATAGTCCAGTGTCACCTCTGACACTGGCCAGCAGCGAACACCCAAGGAAAAACACAAGACAAATGTATATACTGAATTACTGTTCCCTGCCCACTGTAATTCATAGCTCAGGGATTTCCAGAGCTGAAGACATAGGAAGTACAGACCACTGTGCTTAATATTCAACTGCACACACCCTCTGCAAACACCTCTTTCACCTGCACTTATCCTCCACGGGTATGTTTGACCTCTTTTTATGTTTGTATTTTAGGCCTCAAAACATCCCATGGACCTGAATCACATAATGTAACTATGACAAATCAAAATATGAGCTTTTTTTTTTTATTTTAAAACACCTGCCTAATAATTTTACAGGTTGCCCTGATGCTTTAATTCCAAGGAACAGCGAGAATCCATCTTCTCATTACCTTCTCCCTCCCCCCAATCACGATTTTCTAGACCACTTTCATCTCTCCTTTTACCCACCTTTTTTCCAGGGCCACAATCCACTCTATCAGCTTCCCTCCACCTCTGTATAGAAGCTGTTACATATTCTTTTAAGCATTCTCTGCATCTTTCCTATTTCTGCCCCATGACCTGGGTGACCAGAACACTACAAGTACACCATGGAATTGTAGAGTGACACATGGAATACACAACCACATTTTCAGGACCCAGTACTGTAACTCATTATAATGACAGCTTTCAAGAAAAAAACAACCACCTTCACATACACTTGCTAGGCACTAAGATTTCGAACGTATACTGGATATAATCCAGCTTTTTGCTGCTTTGCTTAGAAACAAAATGATATATTCCATATAACAAATAAGTCTCCTTACTAGACATGGCCTCCAAATGGGCAAAACATTTTATGCAAATCTGTTCAGCTAAAATGCAACACAAAAGTAATGGGGAGGTGTTGGAAGGATGAAGAATTAATACACTTCCAGCGCCTTTGCACTGGTAAACATCAGCATCGAAGAAACCAGAAACAGAAGACACGTATATGCAAATGTCACAGCCTCTTATTTTTCAAAGTGAGTAGAAAGACTAAGGAGTTATTTTAACTGGATGAATTTCTAACAGTGACTAAAACTTTCCACAGAAACCATGCAGAATCCAGAGATGATAGAAAAAAGATGACTCCTTTCATTCCTTATGATTTCCATTTATCTTATGCTTGGTCCTCCCAAAGGCACTTTCCTTTGACAAAGTCCTACCTTTCAAGTAAATAAGAAAAAACCACAGATAACAAAGATAAAAGAGAACTGCTTATTCACTACAGATATATGATTAAAGGAAAACTGGGTTTCCCGGTGATATACCTTCTGGCCTCAGGCTGCCACAAATTCATAACCGAATTATGACTAGTCAAGCAACACCACACCCATCTTCTTCTTCCTTTCAGTAATTTCTCACCTGCTTGTTCTAACAATATACGTAAAACCTCAAAATACACTTGGATAGTAGCTCTGCATAACAGAAACTGCCCGATATTTCTGTTTCATGGCTTTGATGAGGAAAACACTGTTTCCAGTTCCCTTTCCCTTATTCTGCCTATCTGTAACTGCTTTGATTTTCTTGCAAATGTGAGACTCCAATTTCTGCAAGAAGTTCTGTTGGAGGAAAAATTTCAAAAAATTTTAAAAAGCTACAAAAAAGATACGCAGGCAATCTGTTTCTGTTCTCCTCATGAAAAAAAGCTCAGACATAGGAAGTCTGCACCCTCCAGCTCAGTGTCATAACACCTCCAATAAATGCTTAACTTTGATCCCTATTATGAAACTGCCACAGCTAAAATATTATGTTCAAATCATTGATACATACACAGAATCAGCAGCTACTGAATAGAGCGGTGCCATGAGAGGTGTGGGAACACTATACCCCAAAGCTTTTAGCCTTGTTAAGGGTGCAGAGAAGCATTATAAAAGGGACTGAATTTTGTTTCCAGCATTCAAGAAATGGGATGTAAAACAGCAACATCTCATCTGACAGGCTCTGAACTTCAGCAGAACTCGAGAAAGTATTTAATGGTCATTTCTCCTTAATAGTATGTTTTCCTGCACTAAAAAAGTCAGCTTCAATTGGGAGATGACTTTTTGTTCTGGCTGAACTACTTCACCCATACTTGCCCTTACCTTTATTTGTCAACTTATCTCCTTGTGCTTGTAACAGTCCCAGCGCCTAGGCTGTTCCACACCAAAACCAAAACCGAGTGATGATTGACTTGTAATCATATCATGGAGCCTGAGTAGTTAACAGATGTATTTCATACTTCTAATAAGACCTCACTGATGTTCATTTGCTCTCTAACTTCACGCACACAGTTAGAAATAAGCCATAAAAAGGCTGTGGTTGAAAAGGAGCAGATATATTCTTCATAGCATGTCTAAGCTGGCAGTAAGTAAATGAATGTTATGATTTAATGAGGTTGTAGTTTCACACAAAACAAGTATGGCTGACTTTGGTTAGCATCTGGCTTCAACAAAAATAAAGACCTTTTTTTTTGTTTTATTATGCAGGCACAAGTTTAATGAAAATGAAGCAAAAATGGTGACTTGTACATTAATGAAGCTAAGAGTGATTAAAATAAGCAGTAACTGAAAGGAAACGTAAAGCCATAGAACAGCTGAGATATGAAATAACACCTAGTAGTAATATAACTCAGATATAATTTTAAAACAGACAGAAACTCCTGAGGCAGCAGCAAATAAATCAGAGGCTACAAGCTTGAAAGCTAACTCTGTATATATGATTCAAGGACTGCATGCTGTCAAGTATCAACAGTATGCAGTATTTTTGCAATAATCTGGCTAAAGGGTTAATGTAATAAATGGTGACAAGCTCACACAGCCAATATGATGAGAAATATAGACTCAACTTTGGCCTTAGATGCATGCCTGCAACTCTCATTAATGTCAAGCAGAACTAGATGCACGTGTCTGCTGACAGAATTTTGCTCAGAGACATTTACTATCAGAAAGTCTTTTGAATCCCTTTCCTTCATTGCTGTTCAGCCTTCCATCTCAGCACACATAACCAGATACAGCAACTTCCTTAAGCACTCCTGGAAGCTACTGTCTTCATTTATCTATACAATTATATTTGCCTGCTTTTTTTAGTATGCAAAGGAGTTTTGTATCCTTAAACACAACATAAATTGTACGCAACTTGACTGGTCTCTGAAGGGTACTTGAGAGCCATACACACATACTCAACATACACTTGGGCATTAATCCATTATATGACCAACACCATATGACCAATGTCTGTCAAGTGACCAATGACATGTACATGTCACATCATATGACAGGTGGGCAACTACCATATGATAGGTACCCAGCTGCCTATATAAAAGACAAAGGTCCCAAGGCCTGTGTAGCATAGGTGCCTGCAGACCCCCTGTCAACCACACTAGTTAACAGCCTAGAGAGAAGGAGCTTTCTGTCACTAGCTGATACTAAACTGAGCCAGAAAGCTGCTCCACTTGTACAAGTGGATAAGGAGAATGATCTTTTTGTCCCAACTGTTGATGATGATACAGAAATACTGCTGTTGAGAGATTTTACCTTCTCCATAGTTTTCCCAGTGATACTTAGGAGGTTCCATAACTATTTTTTTTTGGCAGCAGGGTGGTAGGATGGCAATGATCTTTCCATCTTCTGAGAAGAAGTACCAGTACAGGACAGCCTGTGACCATTTTACCTCAGCTAGGGCTATGGTACTGCTAGAATTATTTTTCTGAAGCTGCAGATATTGACAGCAGAATTCAGAGAGGTAATAATATCCAACATAGTACTTCCTCGAGAGCGGAATAAACTTGCCAAAGTGCAAGTCAACATGACATTATGCTGCTCACTGAAGCCCAGGCAGAAGTGAGATTACTAGTAAAGAAAAAAAAAAATAATAATGAGACATTTAACAACCAATTGTTTGTGCCAGCAGGTAAGCTAACACCTTGCTGTTTCGACATGTTACTTCTAATATTCAGGGATCTCATTGGCTCAGTCAGCTATTACAGTACAGTAAGTGACACAGCGCTGACTTAAAAAAATACCCACACAGAAAAAAAAACCTGCTAAAAATATCTAAACTCTTCTGCAAATACATAATATTATTTATGCTTCTCTTAATTAAGTTGCCTTTGTATCATACAGTCACCTGGTACTTGTTAGTGAGGAGCACATGTTATCATACCCAAAAGTCTACGTGGCTGCTCGACCAAATGATATGTAGGTACACTACCATAAAGAGGGATTCCTCATGATTTGAGCCTGCTCCTTTCTACTGTTAAAATCATTTGGCAGAAGGGGTTCTAATCATCCGTAGGCTAAAATACTTATGTAAGAGAAAAATTCTAAGCTAATCCTCAGAAACACACCCAAGCTTTTGCATAGGCACTGTCTCGACACACAGAGCAGGGAGAGACCATTTCATAATAAACTCTACTTTCCAAGAACTGCTAAGAGAAGTATTTGCAGCTGGAAGCTCTGGGATGAAACTAAGCAATGAATATAAAGCGAGGCTAGAACTGCAGGAGAGGAAATAAAACACCTGCAAATAGAGTAGAAGGGAATTACATGCCTGAAGAAGTGAACATTCATTATAGAGTCTTTCAAGGTTTTCTTCTTTCTGTGGAAAAACAACACTGCAAAAGATCATGCAAGCCAAGAAACGTCCTTCCTGTCCAAACAAGTTTGAATTTTTTGAACTTTTAAATAGTCTCCAAAATAGACCACTGTAATCATTTAGTCTGACCTCCTGTCTAAAACCAGTCAATTTCACTGCTCACTGTGTATCAAAACTACAACTTGCTGTCAAAAATGCCTCTCTCTAGAGAGAAATCCATGCTTGATTGAAAGATTCCAAGTGATGGAGAACCAACCACATTGCCTATGTGAGCTAGAACTGTTATTACTCTCATTGATAAAAAGGTGCGTCTTACCACTAGTTTGGATTTGGCTTACAGAATTCCAGATATTGCATTACCTAACAAGCCTCTGTTATCAGAAAACTTACCCGTATATGGGAAGAAGGGTATATGCAGGCAGCAACTGAATGACTTTCAATGACTTTCAATGACTTCTCATGAACTTCATAGCTTGACCTTTCCAAGTGTCATTCTGGCAGGTCTTTTCAAAGTATGTAGTTTAAAACAGAACAACATATTTCACCAACAGCATCACAAACATTTGCAAAAAAATAATCCCATCTTGCTGTTTCTACATGTTATTTCTAGTGTTCAAGGACCAACTCTGCTCAGTTAGGTCTTGGAACATGCTAAGTTTATGTTCAGTTAGAACTCCATGACTTCTTTCACTTATTTCCAAATAGACCCCTATTTTGACAAAACCTTTTTTTCCTAGACGTATGGTCTAAGAAATAATTTTAGGCTTTGAACAGTGTTCAAATATGCTCAGTGATTTAACCCATATGACATCAAATGAGTAAAAACTAAAGAAAATTAAACGCCCTATTTGCAGAACAGACTCTAATAGCAAGACTGCAAAAAGAATCTGAAATCTCAAAAGGACGATCCAAAATCCCTGACCACTAGATGGAAGTAATCTACGCTATGCTAGGCACTGCCATATGGCAGCACCCCAAGAGCCTGGCACAGGTGCCTCCAAGCACTTTGATCCAGAGCCCAGAAAGCTGTCTGAAAAGTTTCTGTTATTCCACAATATTAGCAGTAATCAGTGTTTTCAAGTTAAACTCCAGCTGCCAGAGAAGTCAGTAGAAAGGTACTAGGACAGCGCACTGGATTCCAGTGACTATTTCCAGGCTGATACCCGAGTCTTCTAAGTAGATGTACCAGGAAAGCACAGTCTGGAAGCCAAGACTGCTTCCCCTGCTCTCTCATACATGCTTTCCAGATGAAAGCCCTACATAGCATCTCCTCATTTCCTCCTCTTTTACCAACCATATGCTCTCTGGGACATGACTTTAGGCATCTTTCCTACACCCATGCATCACTCTGGTGCCTTGTTGAGTGCCCTTTCCCCACAAGATGCTGGTACTACCTGTAACTTCCAAAAAAGTAGGATATTTGACTTTCAGTTACCTTAGTCTGAGGAAGGTCACACAGTTCTTCCTTCTTTCCTTCTTCCTTCTTCAACAAGTCAACAATTGAAATTGCATTTTAAGAAATGTCAATGAGTTCTTGAATTTCTCCTATTAAATATTTTCAATAATTACTATGCCCTAAACAGTCTGCTATGACACAAACTTAGAAGTTATCCTTAGAATTTTAAGGAACGCTCTGGAAGAACTGGAAATCTTTGCTGTTACAAGGAAATGAGATGAAATGTAGAATTAAAAACAAAACAAAACAAAACCCAAAAACAACAACAATTGTTTATTAAAAAACCACCCATGTTTAGCTTACTTGTAAAGGTTCCTTTACTAAGGACTCCAGGTCCTTGGGAGTAAAGAATGGTAAATTCTTTGGAAAAAAACAGGAGTTCATCAGTTGCAAACACAAAAGGGGAATGAGATTTCAATGAACTGATAGTAAATATTTCTTTCCATTTGTTTCAAAATCATGAAAATTTACTTTTAAATATTCTCAGAGATAGCTATCCACCAAAAAAAAAAAAAAAAGGAAATACTGAAACTGAGAACTAAAACCTGTCAGGGCTCTGCATTACACCCATTTTAAGCATAATGCATATTTTAAAAAGTAACAAATGCAAAATGTGTATTATTAAAGAATTATTATAAAATTAATCTTTAGCCATTATTCATCCCACCCTTGAATCATTCAATTTCCTCCCAACTATACCAGTTATTTTGGTCTGTTTGACAGTATTATCTATGTAAAAAGAGCATACCCTGATGAACCCAATTTCAGTAGTGCTTTACCTCCATTACTAATAATTTTCTTTTTTATATTCTTTTATTTTCAACTACCTAGTCACACAGCTACTACAATACTCTTCATTCAGAAATTAAAATTGTACAGCTATACTTGGAAAGTAATGCAAACCTTTACAAGCAAGCTAAACATGGTTTTTTAATAAACACAGCACTGACAGCAATGATCTCTTCAACAGTTCTCAATATTTTAATCAATCATGTGATACTGACTGACAAGAATAAGACAAACTTTTCAAACATAAGCCATGACATCGTATCTGCTTTTGGTTGACAAAGAGATCCTTTCACATGGGTTTGCAGAATTACCATGTTGCTGTGTTTCTATATCTATCAATTAAAATATCCAAATACTATTCGTTAGGCCTGACTAATAGGATCCAAACTTGAAAACACTGGTCAGATGCTTAAGAACCAATTTCAGGCAGCAGTTCCAAATCCTATGGAATGCCCAGGAAATGAAGACTGTATTTATTTCTTGCTATTGTTAACAGTGTGTTTAGCATACTTAAAAAAGACCCAAAACACACCACTCCCAAACAAATGAAAAAACCCATTTCTTCCTGAGGGTACCATAACATGTTTATATTTCTGTATAATCTGTGTTGGACTCAAAAAAACCCAGCATTGTAAATAAACAGCATTAATTGGCGCGAAGAGATATTAAGCATGGCTAATGACCACACACACAGTTTTGCTAAGAAACACAAACTTCATCAAATGAGTAAATTTTGTGGAAATTATATCCATCTCTTCCATTACCCTTCCTCTACAAATCCCAGCAAATATTGGTATTTATACTAATATAACAACTGGGGGTAACCACTGTAAAAAACAAAAACAGGTTAAAAGCACTTATAAACTGACCTGGTATTCGTCTATTGCTCTTCTCATTTCAGTGATTCAACATTGTTAATTATTACAAGCCTTTGTAATATCACAATACAACTCGCACTTTGCTAACCGTAGCTCAGGCAAAGAATGAACATTATGAGCCCTTTGGCATACTGGCATGCAATCTAGCAGCACATGCAAAAAATGTTACTGAAGTCTCTGAACTGTTTATGAAATATTTAGAAACTAAACACTGTTCACAGAAATCACTGGGGAAACACTTTATGTAATGAATGAAGTCAACAAAATTGAAGTGTGCATGAAAAAATTCTGACCAGAAAAGAAAGAAAAAACAGGTCAAATAAATCAGTAGCAAAGAACTATTTACCAGTTCAAATCATAACAATTGGAAAAGAACAGCAATTACATCAGTTGCCGCTCCAGAAGATCAAGTACACGTGTGACTTGGAAAGTTTTAGTTAATAGATTGCATCTATTACAATGTGTAAGAATAAAAAAGATAATTGTTAATCCCCATTTCTGCAAACATTTAAACACTCAACCCTAATAAAAGCACCTAATTAGATTACACCGACAAATGCAAATCTCTTCGAAATAGCTGTAAGCAAGTACATGTGAATGGATGGTTTCCAATGAGACTTGACAAGTGGAAAGCAGATGGCAACGTGAAAGACTTCTGTTCTCCTGTAAGCCACACGCTACAAAAGCTGTGAGAGGTTTATGTTTCAGGTCTGGTAACCTTAGAAAATATTTTTAACTGGCAATCACTCGAACAAAGATTACCATAAAGAAATAAGTAATACCTTCCATGCTACTAGGATACCATGGATTTGGCTTAAAAATGTTTTTTGGGCAGAAGTTTTGTTAAATAATTAAGAACTCTTGGGGAAAGAAAAATTAGAAAAATATACAGCTGCCTGGATATACTTCATTATGTTACTGTGGCAGCTTCTTCTGCCCTTGCAAAAAACATACCTTGGAAAGTACCTGCTCTTTCTTACCTCAAAACAGATCGCCTCCCAGTACCAAAGCTTTATTATCAGAAGCTGATCATTGCCATCTTTATTTAAAAGGCATCCCTGGTTCTTTGCAACCATATTTCCCTTTTGGTGAGCAAAGAAGACAAGTGTCTGCTAAACTACCAATGTGATTTTTTAACAGAGACTTAGACCCATATAATGTGGGAAAAAAAGAAAGACAAAGTGAAAGAAATTGATGATGAACAATAACAAAAACTCAGATAAAATACGAAGCAACAAGTTTTAACTGAATGAGTGTTTCCTTGCATGGAAATTACAGCTAACAGAACATTTACCCTTGTATCTCTAACAAAACAACAAACAAAGCCAGGAAAGCAAGCTGCAAACATTATGAGTCATCTGAGGGTCTCCTGGAGCACCTCAACCTCTACTTATCCAGGGCACTGTGGGAGGTCTTCATGTGCTCATAAAGGGTTCAAGGTTTTTGGCTTTGGGCATCTAACTTAGGAGCCAGAAGTAAGAGCACAGCTTGTCAAAGGACAGACTACAGACAAGACTTAACAGGCTAATCAGTCAGAGAAGTCTGGTTTTAACACCCTGAGGTTGCTGCAAATGTGTACTAGGGCCATCACCAGGAACTAACCACTCCGTTTAGAAACCCCTCTTGGACTTTTGGTTTTTTTTCTGATTTTTTCGAGTGGATTTGGAAAACCATTATTTGGGATTCAAGTCCAGAGCTCACTTTGGTTTCACATGCATGATGGCTTTGAAAATACTTGATTTTCTGCCAAAACTTTACCCATTTCCATATCTACACTGCAGAGCAAAATCATCTCCTAAGGTCCCAGTGGGCAGACTGTTCTTGCCTGAATCCCAGTAGATCTGAGCCACAGCAGGATGTTTGTTCCCTCTCACTGGACAAAGACCAAGAGGAAGGACAAAGTGAGGAGGGAGACAGTCCCACTGCCTAATGGCAAGGAATTCTCCGTAATGCCCTCACTGTCAAAACAGCCTCAAAGGGCAACACCTGTGTTTATAGCTCACATTCTGCCTTGGGGTCTGTGAGGATCCAGCTGTGTTTAGAAAAGCAGGGCTTTCTTGTGCCTTGTCAAACTCCTGCAGTACCTGTCTTCCTCTTGAGCTGCAAACATGCCCCCAACAAGACCCGCACTCCTGTGCTCCTGGAGGCTCTTCTGTTACATAGCTGCCTGATCGCCCACAAATGTGAATGCCTATCAGTTCCCATTACCTAACTTTCAGTCTATTTTCAAACTGAATACCTTCTGCTTTATTGTTTCCCGCCCCTCAGTTTTTGCTGCTCACATTTTGCCTTTCTAAACACCTCTCAAGACCTCAACCCTGAGCGAATTTCAGAAAGTAATTAGAAAGAAAAGGTGAGCTCATTCAATCCTTCCACAAGCTGACTTCACTTATCCTGTGTCTATTTTTTTTCTTCCTCCCTTCGGTTAGAAAACATTATGTCTGTTCAAGTTTTGATCCATTAGTTGGAAAATCAAGCAATTAAAGCAGACAACATCTGTGGACAATGATTTATCAAACACAATTTCAGGAACCAAAGTGTAAACTGAAGCACACTTCAAGAGCTGCAGGCTTAATATATCTTCAGGAAAAAAAGAAGGAAATAAAAAGAGAAAGAAAGAATGAGTCTTCACAGAACCTAAACCTCCTGGCAATTAGAAATGGGAAGATATTTATAGATGTGATGAAGAACAAAGAAGAAACAGTTATAGCAGCCTAGAAAGGGGATCATTTCAGAAGACTAATTTTATTATAATTGCTGCAGAACAATGTACTCATTCAAGAAGTACACGGTTACAGCAACAGTCTAGTGATTTGACTTTGTGTATGTCACTGAATTTAAGCTATGTAATACAAATCCTGTAGTACTTGATATTTAAGAGTTTTTTTGATGAAAAAATACATTACTAGTGAACAATGATACCTCTTATAATCAAAGGTAATTGTGAAGGTGATTTTGTGTCATCTTGATTAACCAACTAGCTCACAGACTCTGGACAAGTTTCATTAAGAGCAGGTTTTATTTTCTCTCCTGCAAAATTGAGTGAGAATCGGAAGGAATTATCACTCCTCACTGATCTTATAAAGGATTATATCAATATTTGATTTTTTTATATCAGTAAGCCTCTCATACAAAACAGTGCAAATCTTGTACACCGATCTACTTCTAAGAAACAATGAAGCAGCTACAAATACCAACAGTAAATATTTATGGTACTAAACAACCTGTGGTTTTGATGGTAAATATAAAATGTTATCAGGTCACAACTGAAAGATAATTACAATAATGCTTCATCAGATACAGTTTTCTAAACACGTCCTCTGTTGATAGAATATGCTTAGGCTCACTGAAGGCATCTGTGAGCAATTTTCTCCTTAGTACACAGCAGAACAACAAACAAGACATATTCTGAATGTCTTACAAGTCCTGCAACACATCTGATTTTAGCCCCTATTCAAAGAGATTACACATTGTGGCAGCTCTTCTAAGAATGTTCACGGCATTTGCCACACATTACAGCTGTGATGGTGGCCCACTATCAAGACAAATTACTGCTGAAGAAAACCAACATTACTCTCTAGCTGGGCTAAACTCCACTGCAATACAGGTCACTGCAGTGCACCTGGCAGCTGAGCTCTCGTCAGGGAGCGAGTCAGCAAGAGAACAGGAACACAAAATCTTGATGCATTCTCTGGAGTGACCAGAATCACTTCTTGGTTTGGCACTCATGTCAGAGGCAAAGCAGTGTATTGTGCTATGCTCCTACAGACCCAGTTTGTCGATTATGCCTGGTGCCAGCAGATGTGACAAGAGGCATCCATCAGGAAAAGACAGTTAACATTACGGCAGAGGGGGAACGAGTGTAACTTCTTGCTCTTTCACCTGCACTGCCCCACTCCAATGTTCCTGTAATGTTCCCCTTGCCATAGAAAGTTGGGAACTTATGCACTTCTGCATAACAACAACGTTACTATAGAGGACACTATGAACAGGAGAATAACAAGAGGATTACAGCTTTGTCTTCATTAAAAAAAAATACTGAATTATTTGAATGTTTAACTCAATCTACAAAAGTACCTGGCTTTCAGGGGAGTTGAAGATTTTGGTTATTATTTACAGTTTAAAGTGTTCTGCATGATAGATACATAATTTTTACATTACTTCTGTAAAATTACTTATGAGCTTGAGAGCTTCAAACCAATTCAATTTAGGCAGCAATTTCTACACATTGCTATTTTACCAGAAAGTCTATTTTCCATTTCTATCAAGCCTGTTTCAAATTAATCTTTGTAAACCTCTCACTTTGGACTCTGAGCATCATTAGAGTATTGGAGATGCAAGCCAGAAGTACACTTGTCACCTTCTTATTCCTTGCAAACACATAAATTAACCCTCCTCCCTATAATGTGCATATTGTTGCACATCCTGTCCCAGTATTTTCTTCTAAATTAAGACAAAACTGGAGAGTGTATCACAAGACCTTCAATTTTTGGCACCACCATAAAAACTTGGATCTCCTTCCATGCAAGTGTAAAAATATCAAAGTGCACCACTACTCAGACAAGAATAAAAGCAGAATTCTGCCTTGAAATTGAAATGCAAACCTTTTCTTGCATTGGAATACAGCAGGAAGACTCCTACTCTCTAGCAGACATAGCAGGTATAATTATAGGGGGCAATTTGAAGGGGCAAATGTTTTCATGAAGCATTCAGCAAAATATGGTTTTGGTCAATCCCAAACGATAAATGCATTGAGCTCAAACACAGTGAATAAATTAATCTGAGAGGGAACAAATAATCAGAGCTAGGTTAAAAAAAAAAATAGCTGGGTCACTTCAGGTGCTCTTTTTATCCATTGCACTTCATGGCATGAGACCCCATGACACCGATTCCAGGAAGAGCTCAAGAGCAGATTTGTAACTGAACACTGTGGAGCCTGTGCAGACCGCTGAGGAGGCACCCAGAAGGAGAGGCGCAGCACCCCAGAAAGGCAGCGAGAGCTGGACCTTGTGCTCCAAACCAACCCAAGATATCACTAATTATGTCACAGTAACACCTCATCTTTTTGAAGGGCAGCAGGTCCCAGCTTCTGATGGGTTCCTACCAGCACACTTCACCTCTAATTTAGGTGAATTAATAACTAGTACCTGCCTTTGGAAAGTTGCCAACCTCAGTGCAGTGCAGTTAACTTTCCTTCAGGCTTCTCTATTTAGCAGGTGAACTGACAAAGGAGCTGTTTGCACAGCTTTCAAGTGAGCTGCATGTAAATCCCACAACTGGAGGAAAAGTCCTACAGTGTTTGATTTGACCTTTACATTATACCCATGTATAAAAGTGGCTACAGCAACTTCTGTGAAATAACTCCTAAATGATGCAACTGATAAGAGAGTTCCAAACTGAACACATTAATCATAAAAGGGAAGCCTTTACGAACATCATGGTGATACTACTCGGATGGCAGATGAGCAAAGGAGTCTTCTAGCAAAGAAACAAGAAGGCTTGTGTTAGAATTCTTGCAGTGCACAAGGTTGTGTTAACTTCCTGGTGACAAATTTATGCCGAGCAAAAGCAACGCACAACAAAATTGAAAAAAAATCTGTACTGATAAAGAACAACAACCCTCCCAGCAGTACAGCTGAGGAATGTGCTTATGTTGAGACCAGAAAGTCTGCACTCTGTCCAGAGCACAGCACTCACGACTGGCCAGCATCCTAACAACAGGAGGACGGCAGCAAGCCGAGCAAAGCACATCGCATACATCATTCCTTTTCCAACAAGCAAAAGAGACGCATATTTCAAACAAGAAACCTGAGATTTTCAGAGAAAGAAGAAAGCAAAATCCTGAAGCAAAACACCATGCCCTGTAAACTACTGAATCACAAGCAACATGGAAGTCCATTGTTGTCAGTTCAGAAGAGCCCCAGAGACACGACAAGGACTAAACTGCCAATATCCCTCCCTCTCTATGTCATACACCATCCCAGGCAGACAACTTGGGCACACATGTTCAAAAGCTTGTGAGCGTTAGGGAATTATATCAATGAGAAAGGGGAAAATACATCTGTTTAGAAATTCTGTAAAATAAAATCACTTTCCCTTTAAGTTCACACAGTTTTGTCACGATAACTTTCTAAAAGAACCACTAGGTTCTATTCTATATGTTAAAGAGCAAGCAACTAAAATTTTCTCACTACCTTTAAGGCTTGCAAGAAAGTGATAAACTTTTACTTTTACTGTAAAAACTTAAGTTTTATGAGTCTGCTGTGTATTATAGATGTGCCTTAACTGGGCTGATTTTAACCTCCTTAAATTTTGTCTAATTTTTTAACTTGGACTTTTATTTTTGCAGAGTTTCTCATAAAAATCCGCAAATGAATTACAAACTGTGGTTAATGAGCTATGCATAAACCTTCTCTTTTCCTTTATCATTCTTACCATCTGCTTTGGCTGTGTTTTATTATCAGCCTGTAAGCTAATAATCTATCTACTTTATTTCCCATCTCACTTGGAAAAAATGATACAGAAATCTGGATGAGTTTTTAAACTCCTGATTTTCTCTGACTTTTCCTGAGTGGTGCCTTATGGTCCAGCGTGTGTTGTGCTCCCATTTTCTCCACTGCAAAAATCTCAATTTCTAATTCTATAAAAAAAGCCCATTGGATTTCCAAAGCCACTTCCCCAAGAAAACCACAGTTCAGTAATTGTAAGATACAAATCAATCTATTTTACCCTAGCTCCCCATTGTTTCTAAGCAAAAACACTTCTTTTTCCCCCCAATGTTCCCTTTGCAATCTTTATTGACTACAGATTTGATGTAAAATACAACTACAGATTTGCAGAAAAAAATTTGCAGCATTCACGTCTTACCTATCCATGTACAAGAAAGGTATTTAATCACAGCATTCTTTCTATTCACTATAAGTCTAATATGTGCTTTGATAGAGTTCTAGTCAGGGCCAATAAGTTTCTGGGCACCTTTATTATATTTTGGCATGTCCCATCACACAACTACCATTTAAATGTGACATTAATTAAACTAAAAATTATTTAATTTTGTCTAAAAATATAATTAAGAACATCAAGTATTCTCTTCTGAACTAGGCCAATACTGCATTTTCATTTGCTGTTGAAGTTGTACCAGGCGAACTTGTTTCACTTCCCTATTAACTTTTTTCACACACACATAGACATCTCACTCAAGTGAACACGCCATACTATGTGTAACACACTGCTATTACAGAGCTAACCTACATGGAAAGAAAATATTTCCAAGCATATTTTCCATGCCTATTCATTGCATAGCTAATCTTTGCCTTAAAGTGGATTTTAGGAAGCAGAGCTAATATTTTTAAATAATAACCCCAGGAAAGAAAAAATTAAACAAAATTCTTAAACCCCATATAAAATACAAGGACACTGTTTAAAATTGTTAAAAGTGCTCCTGAACACCATTATTTCCTAAGCAGTGCAAGCTACATAACTTGGTCTGTCTTCAGCTTAAAACAGTAAAGACCAATAGGACACGAATGAGAAACAGGAACAAACTCTTTAAAATTTATGAAAAAAACCTTTAATTCAGTGCTATGAATTATGAATAGTGTAATCATGGTCCCTCCTTTCTAATTAAGCCACTATTTTTAGAAGTGAGAGTTAGATAGCATTTGTTCTTCTTTATAATGGAATAACTGACTTGAAGAAAAGTTGGAAAAGCCAGCACTGAGATTTAGGCTTTATTTAATGAATGTGAATTTGTGAAAAACTACCAAAAAAGTGAGCAACAAACAGTTAACCGCTAAGCTGAAAAACTTCTTTTGGATCATCTGCAGATCTCCTAGCAGAGCTGCTATTTTGGTGCATAAGCTCTACAGAGACTTTAATACATTTTGCACCTGAAAGGGGGATGTGAGTGAAATTATTACATTTTCAAATGCAAGTTCGTGGGAACATAGCCTGGTGCTGAAAACTGATACTGAACTGGGGAAAAAAAGAAAAACAAACGTTCTGAGGTCCTCATGTCTGCCTCAGACATGCTATGTACAAACGGCGCTTGGTAGGTTCAGTGTTATGAGCCCATGTATTTATCAGCCTTAAACAACTTTGTTTTCTGACCTTCTTGTGCTCTGACATACATTATAATACTTCAACAAGTAAACAGTACATGAATAAAGCTGTCTGTTTACCATGTTTTCTGATTTACTATTTGTTTTATAATCCAAAACAAGGCTATCTGAGCAATTTGTCTTTATTTTTTAATTTACTCTCAGTACATTCTTGTGATAAAAAGTAGTTTATCTTCCCAGGTATACAAATTTGGAAGAACAGAGAGGGCATGTACCAGTTTGAAATCCACAGGACCATGAGCAACATTTATATCTCCTAACTGCTATGATTTAAGAGTTATCTGGTCTAAGGTGGTTGCAGAGGTCTCCACAATCACACGCAATCCTGTCTTTTAGTACGATTCATTGCTCTTTGCATCCACCAGTCTCTCCCTGTTGATTATGAAGAGGACCCAGATGTGTAGTTTAGGTCAGGTATCCAACTTCTAAGACTTCTGCAGTTAAGTGAGATCCACTGCTACTGACTTAAATGGAATTGATTCTGACAGAAACTAAAGCCAAATAGGAGTCTATGGCAAAGAAGTACCATGATTTCTGAATTTCCAGTCCTGTACCTTAACCAGTAAAGACTATCACTCTTGGCATAGATGAGCTGTCATTTAATGGAGTCCTAAAGTAAGGGAAGAACAAATACAAAATATGTCAATTAATTAAAGAAAGGACAATTACTATACAGATTGACTGTATTTCTTCTTCGAGTCATTGACATCTACTGCTTTTTCCTCCTAATTAATCTACAACTGTATCATGTCAAGTCAGCTGTACATAGCTTGTGAACAAGGCACCAGAGCATAAAGCTTTCTCCTGGCAACTGTTATGACAAGTCACACCCCCAAATTTACACAGCACACACTCTTATTGCAATTGTTTTGATTTTTACTCCTAAAATGCTTGTACATATTCGGATCATGCCAAATAAGGCACAACTTGGAAGTAAGCAGTACCACTCCTACGTCTAACCAGCCCTGAACAATCTCAAGAAGATCACAAGGTCCTTTTCATGCCTGTTTTTCCATACCAGCAAGAACGTAGGCTGCTATAATTCACGTTACAGTACTGTTTCAGAGAAATGTGTGAAAAACAGGAAGAAGCAATGCTTTTCAGCTTACATACTCTGTCCCCACAGAAACACTAAAGATTAACAGCAAAAGGCAACTGTAAGAAATCATCAGTCATTAAACAACCTTTGCAGCTCCTCACAATGGTGTATAGAAAGTTCTCCTCCCCCCCTTCCCCCCCCCGCCCCAAGGATAGGGGAGAGAGTTAACAGGGTAAAGGGAAAAAAGGACTCGTGGGTTGAGATAAGGACAATTTAATAACTAAACCACAATAACTTTGAAAATAATAGTATATACAAATATACAAATGAGTGATACACAGCGATACTGCCCCCCACCCGACGACCAAGATTCACACTGTTCCTGGCTAACGACCCTGGAGCAGGGAGAGTCCCGAAACCGCACTCATGGAACGGAGATAACAGTCCAAGCATCCCAGACCAAGAGCTGACCAGGGTAGGGGGCGGGAAGGCCTTGGGAGACTGACTACCTGGAGCTAGACGACCCGGAGCAAAAGAGATCCGGAACTAAAAAGAGGAGATCTTCCGGATGGTCCTCACCTATATATTGGGCATGACGTGTATGTTATGGAATAGATTATTGGCCACTCTGGGTCTCAATCCTGAACCTAAGATCAAATCCTGGGCTAGTAACTGGGGCTGTGCTCCCTCCCAGCTTCTCTGGTCTGCCGACCTTTGCAGCGGCAAAAACATCACTTCGTATCAGCTTTCTTCTGAGCACAAATCCAAAACACACCTCTTGCTAGCTATTATGAAGAAAGTTAACTCTGTCTCTGGTTAACCCAGGACATTCTCCACCCCTTATTCCATACCACTCATGTCATGCTCAGATACCACTATTCTCCCTTAATCTATGGACCACACCTCCATAATTTTATTGAGTTCATTTAGATTTGGTCTATAACTTTGGGCTTCATCTGTCATGGAAGTCTTTCAAAGCAGGATAAAAATGATGCAAAGTCCACTCAGTTGGTAGAGCATGTTGTTGGACGCAGGAGATGGATGCTGTATAGTCTCTGTTGCATACTGCATCTGGAACTCACACTTCTGGTATACCCGGCACAGTCCATGTCCGTGGGCTGCAAACTGAGGATGTCAGTCTCAGGGAAGTTCCTGGACATCAATTCTTATTCTGTTGAACCTGCATGATTCTTAATAGAACATCATTAGTATAATATACAAAAATCAGAACAATGATAATATGCAATGGCAGGGTTATGCAGAAGTTAACGCTGTACGACTAAATTTATCAGCCATTTTCACCCATCATCAAATCCAACTGAGGTACACATCGAACCTCACCGTCCTTCTGCATTACCCTCCAAGTATACCCAGGTCCCTGAGTAAAAGCAATCCCACGAATGGGTTTACCTTTACCTGAGGCAGGAATAACCCAGACTGTCCTCCCCAGCATATTCTTGATATGCACCACAGGGACTTTATCCCCACCTACAGTACGTAAAAGTTCTGACTGGGCAGGACCAGCCCAATGGGTAGATCCTCTAGTGTTGACTAGCCAAGTGGCTTTTGCTAAATGCGTATCCCAGTTTTTGAAAGTTCCACCCCCATTGCTTTCAGTGTAGTCTTTAGCAGTCCATTGTATCGTTTGATCTTCCCAGGAGCTGGTGCATGGTAAGGGATGTGGCACACCCACTCAATGCCATGTTCTTTGGCCCAAGTGTCTATGAGACTGTTTAGGAAATGAGTCCGGTTGTCTGACTCAATTCTGTCTGGAGTGCTGTGACGCCACAAGATTTGCTTTTCAAGGCCCAGAATAGTATTCCAGGTGGTGGCATGGGGCACAGCATATGTTTCCAGCCATCCGGTGGTTGCTTCCAACATTGAGCACATAGTGCTCGCCATGGCGAGTTTGTGGGAGTGTGATGTAATCAATCTGCCACGCCTCCCCATATTTATATTCAAACCAACGTCCTCCATACCAGAGAGGTTTTAGCCGTTTTTACACATAGTTGCTTAACCCTAGTAAATGCGGAGATGATAGACCAATTGTGAAAGTTATGTATAAACTGATATACATTCAGGAGGCCTAGACATACTTAAACAGGATCAAACTGGTTTGAAAATCCCATCGATACTCAAAGAGTGAAGGGAAACATCGCCTCCATAGTTATGTTACTGGTGTAGTTGGCAAAAATGTTCAGCAAGGGGTACCCAGAGCCCAGGGATGACGCTGTCAGCAAGGGGTGCCCAGAGTCCAGGGATGATGCCACAGCTTCACTGAGCTTAGTGCCAGCCGTTGTAAAAACAAAGATGAACTCTGCCAACTTTTTCACTGCAGAACAGGCCATCAAACAACAGCACAACAGAGAAATCCCCTTAATCAGCAAGAAAATGCTCTTAATCCAACACCTAGAGATGATAACCCCACCAGCAAACAACAGAGGAATATACGGTGAATAAGGTACTACATTATAGAGCTCTAAAGACAAATCCCAGAATGCACAGAAGAACGAAAACAGTTTCCTCAGCAGTAACATCTTAGGAAGCTCAAACATAATGAATGCTT
>NW_010136190.1:0-413 GCF_000699245.1 Pterocles gutturalis | reverse complement strand
ATCAGGAGTCCCAGAAGATGATGGAAGCTGCTGCTGCAAATTCCGTTCAGCTGAAACTGAGGAAAACCAGCGATTTGGATCCCCCAGAGCAAACCAGCGACAGGTAAAGCCCCACTGAGTGCCAGGATCCCCGGCAAGATGAGTTCAAAGGTGTTGGGCCCAGTTTTCTCCTCTTGCATCTTTATGGAGGATCCTGTAGAAACCAGCCGTCGGCTTGGTGGGAAAATCCAACTGATGGGAGGGGGTCGCAGGGCTCTGCCCCCAGGTTGCCCAACTTGCCTTTGACTCCCAAAAACTTGCATCATCTGTGACTTTCTGGTAGCTGGAGATCCTCGTACTGCAAAACGAGGGGTCGTGGGCATGATCAGTACCAGCAGTGGCTCGGGAACCCGCTCCAGGGCCGAACGCCAGCG
>NW_010136189.1:67306-69972 GCF_000699245.1 Pterocles gutturalis | reverse complement strand
ACCCACCTCATTCATCAGTGCGCCTATGTTGTTGTGATCTAAGCTAAACCAGGCATCTCCTGGCTCCATCAAAAGCATGGGGGAATCCAGACACTTCGTAGCAGAGCTCAGCAGGTTGAGACAAGAGCACACAGGGCATGCTGTTGACTTTGTCATTTCCCAAGAAGAAGAAAGGTGGAGAAAGGCTATAGAAGATACCAGAGGTCAATGCGGAGACAGGTCCTTCTGCTTGAAGATCACAGCTGTGCTCCTGGAATAGTGCTGCAAAGACTGAGCAGAGGCCCTTCAAAATCCAGTTGGTCTCTAGCCCAGTGTTGATGCTTTTGTAGAAGGACAGAAAGCTGGATTCTACTGCCTTTTTCCTGACTATGTATACTATTTGTATGTATCTGTGCAAAAACTCTGTAGACAATGGTTCAGAGGAGGGCGAGCTGAAGTAGGTTGTTTCTGAACACTCTCAGGAAATGAAGTTTTAAGAAGGTTGTTTATCTTTGGTAAAAAGCATTTCAATGCAGAAAGGTTAAGAGTCTGTGGAGTGGCCGCTGAGTGCTGATTCTGAGGGCTCTAATTAGGATTTGCATTGCTCAAATGGAAATCAGGCAGGACTTTGGAACCACAGTCCTTCTTCAGATACACCTTAAAATGACTCACCAAAGATCACAAGTGAAGTCCTTATCAGAGAAGAAAACCCAAAACTGGCTTCGTAGATTGTAAATTGACATGTCCATACTGGCCCTGTTTTTTCAGTTTCAGTGTTACTTCTGCTTTCCCTGTTGGCACTTCAAAGCACTGGCATTTTAGATTTGACACGTAAATACATTGTTAAAATGACCTGCAAAAAGCAGGAGGCTATGGAGGTGCCTGGGAGGAGCTGGATCTATTTGTGTTTTTTGAATGCTTTCTCACCTTCCAGTGAGAAGCAAAGGATACATTATTATTTTATTTTATGATGTAGTTATTTCTCAGGCTTTCCTCATAAAACTATATGCTTGACTTGCATTTGTTAAGAAATGAGTACTGATTAGAATATTATAGTGAAGAAGCACCTAATGAAAATGACCTTTTTTATTTGTTTCTTCATCTCATTCTAACAGATAACAAGAATCAACAGATGATATCATACTAATCGTGATTTATTTTAATAAATGATATAATAAATGTATAATATCTCCTCTAGTTTGATTTGTACTGAGATAGTAAGGTCCTTTGAATACCAACTCTTCTTTTATTAGAAGATACAAGTGAGATCAGCTGAGCTTTTTGAAATTATACTAAAATCTTTAAAATACTCTTATCCAGTGCCATATTATTAATGTATCTAGTTTCTGTTCTGAAGTCTTGGACTGGAATCTGTAATGCCACAGTTCTTAGTGGGCTATAAGGATTTTCAACAGCTGTAAAAACAGCTCTGTCAGTATTTATGTATAACAGATAGTAGGGGTCAAAGTGCACCAGATAATGTTTCTATGCCATATATGCTTCAAAGAGGAATACTGATATTGAGGTTTAGTGACATGCTGGGATTTTGTCTTTTCGTTCTACAGTAGAACTTTAAAATATTCAGAGTGGTACTTAAGTCCCCTTTCCATCATTCTACCTGATGTGGGCCAGTAATTTCCACTTTTACCCATGTTGGTTTTAACCTTCTGTGATTAACTTTCACTCTGCTTGGAAGTACTTAGAGATTCAGGCACAGAAACTTCTGTAACTCCTGTAAGGATTTCACATCAGCCATTTCAGATAGGGACTCGGCATATACATTAAATGGGCATTATCAATGCAGATTAGATGCATTAACTGCCTGCACTATTTCTTGTGCACTTTACCTAATCTCTGTGACACCATCGCTAATATCTCAATTTTTTTAAAAAAAGCATGTCATTTCCCCACTTTTTGACCCAAACACTGCTGAAGAGCATCCTCATCCTCTGTTTTTCTTCCTTTTCTGACAGAATTTTTGTGATTAAACAAGTATGTTGCAGGAAAAAGAAGGTATGCTATCCCCACACTTTCTTAATCTCATAATCATGTTGTTGCTACAAATAGTGTCTTCCAGCAAGAGTCACTACCGCTGTCACATTTTTACTCCTCTAACACACTTTCTGTGACGGGTCCATAGAAAGGATAAGGGAATTATTCCTGCAGAAGTGAGTTTTCCATTAGCTCCTCTGGTTGGTGTTCTGGATATACGATAGTTTGCAGTTTCAGTCCTATCTCTTTCCATGTGATGGAAAGTGTTTGTTGTATATTGCATCTGAAACCTCTTGCATGCTGGACATCTAATCTAGATGTGACAAAGAGATAAGAAAAGTCTGTTTATTAGGAATAAATCCAAATGCCATCTCGAAGCTGTTATGATATACCATTCTGGTTCTGTTCTGCCTTTCAGAGTTCTTGGGCTATGTGTCTGTGTGTGATATTGCATGAGTACAAGGCATTTGATAAGGCTAAATCCTTCCTATTGCATTTTGGGAGACTCCTTCACTGGGCTGCATGGTCTAGAGAAGTGTGCATCTCCACAATACCTAAGCCACTAGTTACATAGATAAAAATTGGAACATGCTTGTAATTTTTTTTTAACTCTTTGTGTTAACTAATACTTTTGACACAGTTTCAAACAGAAATAAAAGGAGGAAAATGTTGAAAAACATTATTAAAACAGCTTA
>NW_010136189.1:38369-67262 GCF_000699245.1 Pterocles gutturalis | reverse complement strand
TTCTCAGTTGTGGTTTTGCTTCCACAGTTCAGTCTGTTTCAATACTGTAACATAAAGGGGAGGAAACCTGCAAGACCAAGAAAACCAGGGAAAAGCAGAATGGTTACTTGGCAATTCTATAATAACAATTGGCTCAGTATAAGGTTTACATGAGTTAAGAAAGAGATTTAGGATTTGGTTTTGCTTCAAACAGAATCTCTATATTACTTAGACTCACATATGATGCACAAAGGGCTGGAACATACCAGTGAGCTGAAAACAGAGTTGCAGTTAAGCACTCCATAGGGGAATATGTTTTGCTTGAGTATGATTGAGAAAGGTGTACTTTTAAAGATCTGTGATGTACACAGTTGGTACCTCACAATGGTCAGATAGGAAGGATCCACATTTGTGGCTGGTTTGCAGGAAGAAGGTGTTAAGTGATGCTGATTAACTGCAGTTCCTCTTGACTCAGCCTCTCTGAGAATCAACTCTCCAAATGACTGGTTCAGTCCCTGAAGGGCATCAGTTTTATCCTGAGGGATGTCTGAGTTCCCATCCTGTGCTCATGACTCATTAACTCAGCAGCTTGTAGGACTCGGCACCAGCCTGTCAAAATCTAATAACAGAGAGTGCTCATCTGCCATTGCCTTTAAGCTGGCATCTGTCTGCACAGCTGTGTCTTGGCTGAACCCCACCTTTGCAAACTGGACTTTAGTCTCAGAGTTATTGAACACGATTCAAAACTGGAAAGAAGTCTCTGATACATGGAGCTTTTCACCCTCCTTTCACAAGTTCTTGGTCCAGGCTGAGTACAAATAGCTTTTAAGAGATCGGTTGTCTGTACATCATTTGTCGTCTCTGAGGATACCTATTCGCAGCTAAGTAGTACTAGAAAGTGCCGCGAGGAAACCAGGTTCACGACTGTTGCAAACAGCTCTGGTTTTGGGTTGCATGGTAGAATGTACTTTGAGAAGAAAAATGCCAGCACTGGCTGGGGAAGGGTTACATGCAACAAGGAATGACAGCGACCCCTCGCTGTGGGGAAATGAGAAAGAAAGATGTGCCCACAGGGGGAAGTAATGAAGTATAAGGGAGACTCCTTGGGAGAGGAAAGAGAAAGGAAAGCAAAATACCACCAAAACAAAACAAACAAACAAACAAACAAAAACAAACAAACAAACAAAAAAAGAAAAAGTGAGTGGGAGGCATAAGACTGCCAGAGTTGTCACGAATGTAACAAAGCCCGGTAAGGGAAAGCAGGATAGAGGCACAAAAAGGGATCAATGAGATTGCAAAACCCCCACATCTTAGGGAAGCCTTTTTATCTTCCCTACAGCCCTCAGCCTACAAGAAAGATCCTCACTGCTTAAAGGAGTGGTGCAGAAGCTTACATGACCTGCAACAAGATTTAAATTAAATTGATAATAAGTTGGTCAAAGGGAAGAAGAGAAGGCAGATTTTCTTCTGTCATTAAAATCCTTGCAAATGTCCTTTAACTTTCAGCCTTTGCTTTTTTCATTTTCGTATTTAAGGTTTTAACTATTAGGCAAATTTAGCATATTTCTCTTTTCCTCATCCCTCTTTCAGGTGGAAAAGCAGGACCTACCTTTGTTCCTTTCAAAGTCTTCACTACTGAATCTCCTTTAGAAGACTTGAAAAAGGCCCACAGAAAGTGATTACCTTTTTGTTCTCACCCTTCTTCCTTCCCCTGCCCTAGAATTTCTGTAGGCTTTTGTCTCTGAACATTCAGACTGAAAATTAAAAAAAGCAGTTAGAAAAAACAGCATGCTCCCTCGGGTTGCCACAACCTTATTTTTCTGCAGCCTTTGGCCTTAACATTAGAAGCCCAAAATCTGCATTCTGACATGGATTCCAAGGTGCCTATGTGCCTAATAGCACTGGCATGGGGAACCTTCTGAAATAAGCAAGGAACTATGAGTAAAGACCCTCCTAAAGGCATTAGTGTTGCCTTGAAAAGCAAGCTCAAGATGAAATATCTAGTTGCTCACAGTTGGAATAGCAACACTTAAACTGTATAGCATGAATTTAATCAACACTTATTTTTTTTGTCACAATACACGGCTGTAGAACAGCTCGGTTTTTGTTACTTACTGCTTCCCAAGCAATGTTTTATGAGTATTTTGTATTTTTCAAGTGTGCAGTAGAAAATGTCCTAGGTGCTTTGCAGATTGAAAAGAAGATACAGTGTTAGTATCAAAGGCAATACCAGTGAAAATAAACACAGGCAAACAGAAGGCCATATCCATTTTGGGCTTTGCTCTTCTGGACAATAGTTTTACATTAGGGAATTTTTTGTCCTGAAAGCTGAAATAGGACAAAAGAGTAACACACAGGCTGATGATGAGGTATTCCTTCTGTGGATGATGAAAACCAGAGGTAGAAAACCAGAATTAGGAGTTATATGTGTCTTTATCATCCCCAAAGGATCTGTGGGGAAGAATGTGGGATTTAGGGAACAATGTTTTTTTCTGTTATCGCTCATTTGTGGTGGGGAACATGCTGGGAGCAATATGGTCAGTACATTAATATTACCAACTGTGTTTCTCAGTTGTGTGATACAGAGGGATAACAGAGAAACCTTTTCCTCACTATCTTTCTCTTTTAGAATTAAGCAGAGGTAGGTCTTTCCCCTCCTTATGTCTCCTGGGGAAGGCAAGGTCTGAGGAAGGCCACAAAATAGCATGGCTGTGCGAGCCCTATTCCTTATTTTACCTTTTTGCATCCACCTAGGGTTAGACCATTATCTGGCATAAACCAGGCAAGGCTCCAGCAGTCCAGATGAAAGTTACCTTCCTCTTGAATTTAAACACACTTAATACTCCACTGGGCAGCTAGCAAGATAGCTTCTGCAAAGAAAACATCTTTCAGTAGAAGTATCTTTGCCAGGTGCTGGTTTCCTAGTAGGATTCATCCCTCTTTTTTTTTTTTTCTAGTCGCTGTTGGTAGACTGAAATTGTTGGCTACGTATTAAGCAACTCATTGATAGCTTTGAAGTCTTCAAGGTAAAATTAATGTTTCTCCATCATCCATTCCAGATGAAGAACTTAAGTGTTTCTTCACAGTGGTGCTTTGCTTCCTAATTGCTCTCTCTGGCAGTTCAGACTCGTAGTCAATGGAAAGACCAGTCTTGTGTGGATGGGGAACAGAGTTTCTTGTCATAGAAACAGGAAATTTATAGCATGGTGGGGAAAACAGGACAAGAGAAGGCCAAGGCAAAGGATGAAGTGATTTGGTGTGCTCTAATACATCTTAATCTTCGGGCTGGATTGCTAAAAAAATTCTGAAAGGATCTAGTATCATTCCAGAAAATTTCTGAGAGCACAGCTGAATGTATATTTTGTGGCAGCTTGTCTGTTCACTCTTACCATATACCTTTTCTTGCACACAAATCTGACTATCTTCCTAACCAGTGGTCCCAGGTGGTCTTGTACAGCCTTGCTGAAGATGTTGCTGCTAGACAAAATTGCTCTTGTCAGCTGCACTGGCTGTATTAAGTTAGTTTGGGTAGGTCTGTGCCTGATACATGCTAAGGTGTTGAGGCACTTTACAGTTTGCAAATCTCCAGTGGGATGTTAATACCACACCAGGCAAAGCCCTGTTTGTGGGATTTGAAGGGATTACTTAACAGGCCATCTTCCTCTGTATAGCTCTGGCAGCACTGTGGCTTGGGCAGCGTGCCCTCACAGCTCCTCTTCCGTCCCAGCTGGACTGTCTGCCTGCAGGGTTTGGTCCCAGCCCGAAATAGTTAGCAAGGCTGATGAACCACTGACAGTTCTCTTCTCCCTGGGTAGTCAGGGAACAGGCAGGGATGTGGTTATAGATTTTATTTGCTGGCTAGAGCACTGGCAGCTTGGCAGGAGACCAGTTTGGTATCAGGATCAGATAGCTGTAAACTACCTGTCAGGAGGAAGAAGCAGGAGGGAGATTATGACGGTGATGAGGTGTGGATTATAGTGCTGTTCTTTGGGGCTGTGCTTAATCACAGGGTGCAGCTCTGTGAAGGCTAAAGAGTAAATACATAGCCAAAAATGTGTGCTGGGGTATATATCCTCACACCTTCTCTTTAAAATCACTGGCGTGGGGGTGTCAGAAGACCTTGTTTTAACCCAGCAGAGAGGCAAGATTGCTGCTGAATGATTCCTTTCCTCCTTGAGCGTCACATTTTTTCTGTTCTGTTGCAGCAAATAAACCAGCAAAGTTAAGCAGGCTGGAGCTAATGAGGGGCCACTGGAAAGCAGTATGTGAATAATGTAAATGTCTTACTATGATAAGACGGTGTGTTTTCATTAGGTTGGAACAGCATTGACAGGGCAGCTGAAGAGCCCTTTGGCAATATGAAGGCTAATTACTTGCCATGAAGAAAAGAAAACTTGTCAAGCGGGAGCTCTGTCATTGCTCAGTTCAATAAATCAAGGCAATAAATCATACCCAGCAGAGTCCCTGTGCCATTTTAGGCTCTCTGTAATGTGTGTGGGAGGGAAGAAACTAAACACTGGAAACACAGTGTCATTTTAAAGAGGGGCTGGTTTTATGTAGTTTATGAAAAATTATTTCTGCGCTTGGGTTTTATTGGTTTTTTTGAATAATGCATATACACCAAATGAGGTGGAGAATGGTGAAGAGGGCGCATCTGTAGATGACTATAAAGGAAAAATGGAGATGCAGTGAAAGAGGTTTATTGCTTTCTTTACTTAGGTGCTCAGCATAAGAACTTTATGTGTGCTATTTGGTTCTGATTCCTCACTGCATGACCTCCAGAGCAGCTGATCAAGAGTGTTCTCAGAGGTGCAAATAGCTCTTTAGGGCAAACTGGTTCTCAAGGGCAGCAGTGCCTCTGTTTTCTGATTGCTTTCTGGATTAGGGGACCACCGAATGTTACCCTGAGCTGGGCATTACTGTTCCAGCTCTGCTGCCAGCCCTCCTGACCTCGGGTAACACGCTGCTGCTCTCTGCACCATCACTTCAGTAAAGTGAAGGAAATACCACTTGCCTTAGTTCTAAACTTGCCTGAAATTTATGTGTTAAGATACTCAGTAAAATTGGTAGCTAAACCTTCTTGATTGTTGCTTTTGTTGTAAGAGAGGTTATTAAATCAGTATACCTAAAATAGCTTCAATACTGTTACAGAGCTGGATTTTATTCAGATTGGAGTAGGCTGCTGTTACTCCTTTGTGCTGTGATTTGCAATTGTAAATATTCTCTGAAGAGATTTGAAGAAGTCCTTTCTGATCTCTTTGAGGTGGTCAGCTTCTGCTGCATCTGCCTCTTAGCTTCTAATTAAAACAAGCAATTTATGAATTCAAAGGCAAGTGTTACTCTTGCTTGGTTCTGGCTTTTACTTTTGTATTTGTTCTGAATAAATACTGTATCATGTAACACTGATCACAGCAATTCAATTTCCTCACAAATTATGCGTGTAATTAATATGTGGGGTTCTTTAGTTTTGTGGTAACATTTATTTATTTTTGAAAATTGGTAGGGCAGGAGACTAGAGGATCTGGGATTAAAAGTATGTAAAAATAATGCTGCCTAAAATAGCCTAGATTAAAGAAAAGTAGCTTTCTCCTTCTTCCTTGATTTTTAAACATAATAAAATATTATTTCTTTTCCTGCTACAACTGAGGTGAGTGTTGAGATTCCCATTGGATTTTATGAGGGATATGATAGGTGACAGATAAGAATTATTTGTTATTGTGTATCTCACAGTCAGTGGGAATACCCACAGCAGCCCATTCCCATATGTACCCATCTTCTTTCGTGGGGAGATGGTGTGGAGAGAATGAGCTGGACAAGTGCTAGTGAAAGCACTTGGCATACCACTGGGAAGTCTGAGAATACTGTGGTAAGGAGACCTTCGTGGTGCAGAAGAAGCATCCAAAGGAGTTCATACATAAGTAAATATCCAAAATATTGATTATGGCTTGAAGTCAACATCAGAAAATATAGAACACAAGTATTACTTGAAATTTATGAGATTAGACTACCCGCAGTCCTCAGTCCTTTCAAGCTGTTTTTAAATTATAAACAGATCTAGGAAGTAGAATGGAGGGTGACAAATGGAATGGGTTGATGGTTTGGGGTTTTTCTTGTGCTTGGTACCATCTGATAAGGTTGTATGATGTCCTGGTTTCAGGACAGCTTTTCAAGCCCAGCTTTCACAGAAACTCAGAGAACCTGTTATTGCATCAAATCTGATTTTTCCCATTTCTCAGCCTGCTACTTGACCCCTTTTCTAAGCCCAAAGACTTTGACTGGGGTGAAATATTTTACTGGCTTAGAAGAAGTAGAAGGGAATAAATGTGATGGGTTTCAACCCCTGTGCTGGAGAAAATTTTCTTTTTGTCTTTCTCGCCTTCTAATCCTGAGATCCTTGTCAGTCCATGTCAAGGAAAATTTTTTTCTGAACCCAAACCTGTATGATCATGATGCTGATAACAAGACACATTGGCCAAACCATAGAAGAATGAGGATTCTTCATGTCATTTCTGATCCATGCATCTGAGTGTTCTGAACCTGCCAATGTCCAGCCTCTAAGGAGAGCAGACTGACAAAATATGCTGACGGTTTGGGATGGACAAAAGGCTGAAGTGTTGTAACCAAATGAAAAGTTAAGATAAAGCTGTGCTTTTTTGTTGAAATTTTTCATGAAGAAAGAAAATCTGCACTGAGGTTGTTTAGCCAACACTAGCAAAACATGACGTCTGGAAGATGCATCTGCTTGGTTGACTTTCAGTGTTTGGAGTAACAAAGTTTTTGCTGTTGAGAGCAAAGCGTAAAGGTATTTTTGTAGCTAGCACTATAGAATTGCAACAAAAAGCATTAGGTCTAATTTATCCCTATTGCAGAACCATGAAGGACAACAGCTGTATTCATGGAGGGGTATTTAGTCCATTGTGATACAACAGTAGTTGTAGAAGAGAAAAAGATAACACCAAAACTTTGTGTAATTCCCTCATCTTCACTGGGTAGCTCATTAAAATCTCATTGATGGAAGAGTTCAACGTTTGTCAAGTTCCTTGAGGCAATTTTTTAATGAAGATAACAATTTTATTTTTCTAGCAACTGAAAGGTGAATTACCCTCGGGTGATGTGGAAATACCCTAAGATCTTTTCACTGTGAAAAGACTGTATTAGTGGTCATGTTTCATTCTTCTCTGTTTCTTTTTTTAAAAAATTAGATTGCTGGTAAGGAATTTTAAAAGCGTTAGCATATAACATATTACAAAGAGTCTACCAGCAGTTCTGTGATAAACTTCCATTTTTAGGATGGGTTATATAAAATCTCATTTTAGGCTGATAGCAGTAAAATAAGTTGGAAACCATGCTGCACAGGATCTGTGGCATATTTATCTCGTATTTCAAAATCACTTCTCAGAAACTGAAATCTTGTATTTATGACATCAATAAGGTCTGAATGTAAGCCCTTCGTAACTGAAAATGATAGTTCCTGGCACAGGAACTAAAGCCTGAAGGGCTGAAGCTACAAAAAGAGGACTTACAGGATCAAATTTTCAGAGGTATTTGAGCTCCTGACTTAATTGAAAGCAGTGGGAGGCATCCGTGTAAATGCCTGTAGAGATTTGAGTCTCAGGTGTGGCAAAGCTACTGTTAAAATGCATAGCCTGGTGCCTGCAGGAGATTCAGGAATGCTGAGTTCAGCATGTGAAGGAGGGACCATAAAGTATGAGCATGCAGCTGAGAGAGCTGCCTAGCCCTAGATGGACACTGAGAAGTGGGGTGTCTTTTGCTTTGGATTCATACCTAAGAAAAGACTTTGGGGAAAGTTTCATGAGACTGTTAAGCTCCCACTTAATCCAAAATGTATCTTCATCTTCTTTCTTCCTGCCATCTCTGGTGATCTTCTGGTCCTATTATTGAGACCATTTTGCTTGCTAAACCGACAGAAATCAAACTCAGCCAAAAAAAAAAAAAAAAAAATAGACTCTCCTTTCTGTCTTACTGAATAGCATTAACGTTTAATGAGTTGCACTGGCTTTCTGTGGGTTACAGCAAGTGACAGATAGAGCCAGAGTGTTTGAGAAGCAGGTAGCTAAAATATGAGAGAAGATGGCAGAGCTGGATTTCAACCTTTTGAGACGAGAATGCTGTAGTTCATGTTGATTCATAGGACCTAGCACAGCTATAGTGCTGCATTGTGTTTTGTACCACCCAATACCTTATACATTCTCTTAGTATGTGGCCTCACTTTCCAGTCAAGGAAGAGGAGGAGAGGGCGTGAGCCCTATGACCTCATGCATGGGCTGTACCTGTCAGGAAACCCGGCTTAGCAGCCTGCCCTTTGCGTGCAAAGAAGTATTTTATGCCTCTGTTTCCTTTTCCCAGGAGAGCACTGTAACTGCTGGATTCCGGAGGCCCCCTTCCTCTCAGCCTTCCTGATGAAGTCGTGTTGATGTTCAGTGGAGAATTTGGCAGTGCAGGGGTGGTGAGGAGGAGCAGCCCTGGGTAGGTCAGTGAGGAGCTCTCCAGCCCTGGTGTGGATAAGGGAGGAAAGGGGCTTTCCAAGTCTGAGCCAGTGCCCTGAGCCAGCCTTTGAAAATCCCACCCTGGACTACTTTTGCCCACTCAGGCTTTCATCTGGGATCACAAGTACTGCTTGAGATGAGAGATCTTGAAATGTGGGCAAAGCTGTTCACTATGAGACTTCAGAACCTCCCAGTTGTTTCAGATGGGCCACCATGCAGCTATAAAACAGTAATAAAGTGAAACCTGGATCGATTATCTGAAGAAGAAAGTTCTATTATTTCTGTGATGTTATTAATCCCTTCTCATCCAGTCTAAATATATTTCAAACTGATTAATATTCCCAGCTGTAGTTCTAGGGACATTCTGTTCTCTCGTGCTTTCCATTTATGAGCATGCTAAATTTGCATCCACAGTATGCAGCTTAACGGCAGGTGATTTTCTAGTGCTAACAACAATTCTGTAACTAGTTTGCATGCACAGGGCTATAAAAAGCCTAGCCAATCAATGCTGACTGCTGAGAAGCAGGAAAAAAGAAATCCACAAACAATATTTTAAACCACTTTTAGAACTGCATCCTGAAGACTTTTTTGACAAAATTTGTGTAAAAAGCATTCTTTTCTCCTACTTAGGCTATGTCTTTGCTAGTTTTTTTTATCTTGTGTTTTTGGAGATCTCTGATGTACCAGTATCCATCCACACACACATTATTCCCTCTAGCTCATGTTCTGGGAAGTTTAGAAGATCAGCAGGGTCCCTATTTCTCTGATTGCTTTCAGTGCAATGCAAATACAGTGATGAGAATTAGATGAGCTACTTTTTGCCATTGAAGGTTTTATTGATCCATTTGTAGAGAGAAAGCTTTAGAAGTCAATAACCTTTGGTTTTTTGAGCAAATATTTTTGATTAAATACTTGAGGAGGTGTTGGCAGAAGTAAAGCAGAACAAGCTTTAGAAAATGTCTGGAAAGGAAGTTAGGATATGGGCCTTTCATTCATTTGGGCAAGGTAGACTGGGGGAAGAGGTAACGATTTTTCTGCTTGTTCTCATAAGTGGTCCTAACATTACTCAATCCTTCATGGTTTAAATCAAGAAAAAGTTTTTTCCCTGTTCTTGAAGTGGTATTGAGTGGAAAACCTTACTTAAGGAATATGAATAGAATATATCTTAATAATTTCCAGAACACAGAATGTACTATTTTGAATGTGGATTGTTAAAAAGGTGATTTCTCTTTAAAGGAAAAATAAATATAAAGATACAAATCCTTATCTTCTGCTCCTTACAAATCAGCTTGCACATGTGTCTTGGGAGTCCTCTACCTCTGCTCTGACATATTAATGATTATTTTTATGCATCCAATTAAGAGGTCCCAAGGAGCTCTACAGTAATACACAGAAGCAGTGATCCTTGAGGATCTTGCTGTCTAAAACTGGCTGTGAGTCTTAACTTCCTTTCCACAAGTTTGTTTGGTTTTTTTTAAATGTCTGGTCCAGAGTTGAAATCCAGAATCATGAAGAAAAAAGCTCATAACTGATACCCTGCAAATTTCATTTTGCAAAATGAAAATGTGTTGCCTCTGATCTCCAAGAGCTCATAATCAAAAGCTGTGTGATTCTTCTCATTTTAGGTGAAACCTCTATCTCCAAAAAGCTGAGGTGCAAATAAATAATTGGACCTTGTGACTACACAATTGCAAATACAAGTTTTGGTAGGCCTGAGATTTTGGACTTTTGTTTAATCTTTGTAGCGGAAAGCTTGTAATTTTTAAGATCACAGTTTTGTGACAGGGAAACTAGACATATTAAATGTCAAGCACTGCCTTGACCCTGAATTCCTTGATTCACAGCAAGATTCATAAGGCTTCTGGTTCCTTGGATGAAGCAGTGTAAATATTTGCAAGTTGTATCTGCTCAAAAGTTGAAAAGTCTGACTCAGGTTGCCAGAAGAAAAGCTTTATAAAATTGGCAAAAGCTGAGCTTTCACTGTGAAAGATACATTTTTTTGTTTTTTACTAATCATCCTTTTCCATCAGAAATCTGTTTCATTTTAAGGTTTTGACTACTTGTAGTCATAACACTGGGAGAGGTGACAGACAGTCGTGTTGGAAATTATTTCATTTACAAGGAAAGAAATAGCATATAAACTGAGCAGAAAGCACTCCAGCTGTGTGAATGAATGCTCAGAATCTCTGAACATAAGGCCGTTTCGTTTTAGGTTCTTCAATATCTTTCTAGCTGCAGTATTAGAAAAATGACCAGTAATTTCTGAAACACTGTGATTTTTGTTCTGGTGTGGTCAATTAGATTTCTTTTTCTTTCTTTCCTTCTTCATTAATATTCAGGATAATTTACTTCTGACTCATGTCCAAATCCCTCATTATTTTATTGCCTGGCTTACTTCCAGAACACCATGGACTCACACCACTCTGTGCTGCATGACAATACAGGGTGGCTATCATTCTCCAGTGCTTGCTAAGATAGCAGCTCAGTGACAAAACTGCAATGTAGTAAATTGCTCTTTGGTTTTATTCTTCTACAATGGCTCCCATGTTTGGCATACAGTATAAATATTTTCCATATAAATAATCTTACAAGTTTGGAAAATGTACTGTGATATTTATCATACAGAGAAAGGTCTGAAATCCTTTTCTGCCTCTTTTTTACTTTCCTTACTCCAAATAAAGGTAAAGAACTCCCAAGAATCTCTCACTGGGCTGTGGGAATAATCTCTCATCTTAGTTACAATCAGGTGCTGCCTTCCGAAAGCTCCTTTGCAAAGTATGTATCATGCTGCATGGGGGGAATCGAACTGCAAAGGGTGTTAGAGAGAGGACTGGAGCTCTGCTGAAATTCTGGGCAATAATGCTGTAAAACAGTCTGGGGAAGTTGCTGTACCTTAGAAAACCTTGGGTCCTTATCCTAATTAAGCTGTGTTCCCTCCAGAACTGGGTACCAAGGTGTTTAATGACCCCTTAATCTTCCTGTATTGAGCAATCGGTGCTGTGCTACCCCACACACTCTTACTCAAGATGACTATTTTGAGAGCTAAAGGGAAGACAATGCATTAGAGACACCAGAAATTAGAGCTGTGTTCCGTTTCAGATTGTCTCTCAAATAAATGTGAAACCTTGCATTTGTCACCTTGTAGTAATAGAAGCAATACTGTATCATTCCCTTCTCTGGATTCTACCAGCAGTAAGTGGTGAAGCAGAGAGACAAGTAATCATGCTAATTAAAAGTGGAGAAAGGTACATACCCACTCTGGACCTGAGAGACCAAAGCTTAATGCACCTGGCAGAAGGGTGACATTTTCAGTCTGCTTCAACACACACTAAGCAAAGGGGATATTTAAATTTGTAATCTTGGTAGACCAAACTGCAATAACTTGTGGTAAATTGAAGAGAATAAACAGGAATTTTAGAAATTAATTAATGATGGGAGAGGATGGAAAATATAACGTAGGAGAAGCAGACTGAACTAATTAATTTGCTGATACATATATGCAGACTAATATATATACTGGCATTAAGATTAGTAACGCTGAGAATATGTCTGACTTCTTCACTAGTGTTCTTCCTGTCATAACTGACAGATCAAGGGGAGTTCTGATACCCAGTGATGATAACGACATTAACTTGTTCTTGAAAGAAATTGAAAATGGCACTGTTAATAATGCCTGAACTGTTACAGTATCTCTGCAAATTGTAAGAACAGTTCAGTGGCATTGGAAGAAGATGTAA
Organism: Pterocles gutturalis; assembly: GCF_000699245.1. Taxonomy (NCBI): domain Eukaryota; kingdom Metazoa; phylum Chordata; class Aves; order Pterocliformes; family Pteroclidae; genus Pterocles; species Pterocles gutturalis. The sequence goes on along the minus strand of NW_010136189.1, from coordinate 55,039 downwards.
ATGGAATAAGCTAGATATTTTGATGGTCCCATGTGTCTAAATATCAAATGTATCTAATATTTGTCTATTTTACTGATTGCCAAATGTTAAAATCTTGGAAGAAAAATGCCTCTTTGAGAGGGCTATAAAAAACCCATATGCACAACTTAATCCCTGAATCTTAGTGTGCTGTGTTGGTCCTGTAAACAAAGGGAAATTTCACTGAATTTGAACACAGGCAATATAAGCCAAAGAAAAATTATCACTGCTAAAGAGAGTAATACTCTGGTTATTGATGTAGAAGGATAGGAAAATATTGGTTTATGGACAGTGCAATCAGTAAATTTAATAAGTCTCTCCTGTAGTTAGTCAAAGTAATTAACACAAGGGCATAGAGGGCAACTTTAGCCAGCAGACTCTGGCACTGGAATAACTGACTGTAAGAGAGCCATTAGCTCACGATTAAGTAGTTTATCATCAGAAGTCAGCATCTGCAGTCATAAGTACTTATTTAAAACTATTTCTGACTGGTACTAGGGTTACATAGGGGCATTACATAGTCTACTTATTTAAGGGAAAAGGAGTATGGGAAAATTTCCTGCTTTGCTTGTTTCAAGCTATCAGGCAGATTTTGTGTTCCTGAAAAAATGGACCCTCAAGAGAAGCCATGGATCCTTGACTGTAAGAGCCCACTGGAGATAGAGCAGTGTGAAGTAGATGGAGTAGAATCTTTTTACAAAGTGGGATCAGGAAAGGTGGAATCCCTCCAGCAAAGAGATCCATGGGCATGGGACTACAGAAGTATCAGGAAAAAAGGGTGTGTTACTAGCAAAAGGAAAAGATTGACCTCTAGCGATCAGAGCAGGAGGTCAGCCAGCTTCACGGGCGGCATTTTCATCTCTAGGTTTTTAGTTTTAGAGCTGACATCAAGAGGACAGGGTACAAGGCAGGAATGTGGTTTGCAGGTAGGTGTCTGGAAAAAGGTTTGACATATTTTGAGAAAAAGAAATTATTTTGATGAGTGCATTTTACCATTATTTAGAAGTACAGTTGGTATATGACTGGGATATAGAAAAAATGCTGTCTCCAGAGATGATGACATCAAAACACTTTAAATTGGGTTAAAGAAGCCCGGATGCAGTCTTTGAATGTTTTTTGTATTGAACTTCAGAAGCTGCAGTGGACTGTAGTTGAGTAAATACGATCATATAATGTTTTACCAAATGGGTTTGTGAAGAAAAGAATACAACTAGGGTGTATCAGCAGAATCCCTCTTTGTTAAACCTCAGTCTAACGAGTCATCTATTCTGCAAACACAAAAACCCATTCTCTGATAAAATGAAATTCACAGTGCCAATTCACTTGCTGCTGAAAGGCTGAAAATTTGGTAGCAAAATAAGATGTTGTTAACTTTTAACAATGCTTCCGACACTGAATTTTCAGCTGACATGAATCTGAAAAATCAGGTGAAGAGGAGAATTTAGAACATCAAAATTTATTTCATTCTCTAATTTCCTGTCATCTAATGAACACAAAAGAAAACATGTTGTATTCATACATGTCCTAAGCTGTTTTTTAAAGAGTATTAGCAACCATCCTGGAAATACCCTTTATTAGTAGTATTTCCCTCTGTTTCTAGCTACAAAACCATGTTCTTGGATTATCTTAATTTTACCAAGCTTGAACCGTTTCTTCTGAAGTTTCTTCTTGTTTTTGTCCACACGAGGGGACAATTTGAAGAACTTAATGCAGCCCCAGCATTCAAAGAGCTGCACCTGCAGCCCCGAGGTTCCTCTTGCTTTGTTCTTTCTGAATGCAGAAACACTGTAGGGGAAAGTCTTCTCTCAGGTCAGACCTTCTCAGAAGTGTTTGTGTCATCAAGATGTGTGGTAATAGCCAACCAAGGAGAGGCATTACTTGGAAACATCTGGTGTAACAGTTGGGGAGGAAAGTAGCATCAGATGTTGATTGTAACTTGGCAATATGTTATCAAGGATGTACAGTTTTTCAGTGAACAACTGTTTTTTTTTTTTTTCAAGTACAATATTCTATTATACATAGAGAGCTCATCTACTAGAGTGGAGAACAAGTTTAATGACACAGAGCCTCTTCAGGCTTATATATAAGGAATGCTCCCTTGTCCTATTTGCCTTTCATGTCTTCTGAAGATGTCCACCTGTAACTTGAAAGTTCTGATTCAGGGTCTATAAATCCCACTGCAAGAGCAACTTCTGCATAGTCTAGCTTCGAGTTTCAAATACTAATAATTTTTTTACATAGGTGTCAATAATTGTTCTCTTTCACAGTAAAATGCTGTGAATTTCATTGGTGGATGTGTCTGTATGATGGAATGTAAGATAGACAAGTGGTGTTTGCTTGCACTATTTCTCATCTATGTGTAACTTCCTCTCCTCAGCTGTGGATGCCGTGGACAAGTATGTCTCCCTGTTCTGTGCTGGTATAAACAGACCTTGTAACCTTCCTCTCTTCATTTCCACAGAGAGTCTCATGTGGTAGAAAAGCATGAAGCAGTGGAGAGTACCATCTGGCAGGATCTCTGTGTGCATGGAGAGACACTGTGTCATGCCCATCTGTTTCACACCATGACTTCAAACACTGTTTGGATTTGGGTGAAAATCTGCAGAGCCGGACAACAGAATGTACCAAGTGGGAGACTTTCAGTTTTACAGGCCAGTAGTAGTCAGAAATTTGCAGACTAGTTAGATTACTGTTGCTGTACTTTATATTGGTTGTATGTGGAGGGAGGACAGAGATTCCTGAGAGAAGAGCTCATCCACAGAAACAAACCTCAGAATTTGTCCCACATCTTGTTCCAGTCCAGGGTTTTGACTGTCCTACACTTCCTCTGAATTGTGGTGCTGTCTCAGACACTGCCCATCCAAACCTGAATCTTCTCAAAATGCAGTGGCTCAGTCATGCATCATAGACAAATCATGGGAAGATTTGTGTGGATCTGCTTAGAAATTGCCAGGCATAGTTAGAAAGACTTGAAACAGAATGAGAAATGGGAAGGAGTGGAGGTGGCAGGTAGACCAGTCTGAAACTGTAGAACAAATGGATGGGGAAAACTAAAAACAGGAACAGAAGATGGCAAGAAATATTTCGACTTTACTAAGTATTTGGTAGTGGTGCTTTTAATAAAAGAAAACTACATAAGAGACCACATGGGGGCAGGGCTAAATCAAAGATCAATATTTCTGAATATTTCTGGTATTTATGTTGAAATAGTAATTTCGTGTGAATGGACGTCACTTGTACTGGCTCTGGTAGTGCAAATGATTGATGAGTAAAGTCTGATGTAAACACAGAAGGATCACTGATGAAATCTAAAATAAGTATGTAGCCTCTAATGAGCTCCATTTGATTAGAGATCCTCTCTTAAAGTCCTACAGGTTTTTTTTCAATGCAGCATATGCTCTGGTCATCAGTCTCTGTCTGGTATAAGAAGCAGAGCCAGTATTTCTTCGCCAGGTTTTGACTGTCCGTAAGAATGCCTGATTGACATGATCAAATTGACTTTCCATAACCCACTGGAAGCTCATGGCATACACATCACCAAAAATTTACTTTGATACACTATGAAACTAGTAAGAAAATAATAAATTGATAGTACATGTGCTAGGGATCATGGATTTGTGAAGTGCTAGAAACTGAGTCCTCTGTATTGAAAAAAGAGATATTAAATCTTGGGATTTTTACTGTCTGTGATGTTGGAAGAGAAGTTACCATCGTTCAAGCTCAGAGGAAGTGAGGATTAATACCTCAGATTTATTGTTGGAGGCACAGTGTATGTTATCCCTTAATGAACTAACAAAGAATACATAACATGAAACAGATGATACTGTAGGCTTTCCATAATACAACAAACAGACTACATCCAGCCCCCTGAGGCTGTTTGGATTTCAAGGGATTCAAAATTTTGGCTAAGCAGTGATACTCAGATTATGAATCTTTTCTTTTAATTGCAGTGTCTGTAGCTTTTTTGTGCTTAATGTGTATCAACTTGTAATAACTGGGGATCCATTCATTGTATGTCTGTGGAAATTTTAACAAGTCCTCACTGAAATGTCTAGTATATGGCTTAAAATCATCAACACGAGGCAAGTGGTCCAGAGGCTAATTTACCTTAACCTGTAACTCCTCCTTAAGTGTTGCAGGTGATTACTCAAGCTTGAAGATACAGCACATGCACAGCGGAGAGTGCTGCTGCCCTAATCAGCTTCATGAATTGTATTAATTGAAAATGTTAATCACACAAATGCTAAACTGTTAGTAGCCAGGAATCAGTATGTCATTAATTTGAAATTGCTATAATCACAGGATGCACAAGTGTAGAATATCACTGGTGAGGTTGAACGATTAATTTAATTTCCTAATGACAAATGTGTCATAAATGGGTATTGTACAAATAGTAATTAAATGCAATAATATGTGTTTCTTTGCTTTTAATCATATTTATTTTCTTTTCAGACAAGCAAAGTACCTGAAAACTTACTTTTTTTAAAGACAATATTTCTAAATTTCAGAGAAAAAAGTTTTTGTAATTATTTCATCCCAGCATGGGTCTCTTCTGGGGCTGTCCTGGCTTCAGAAAGAAAAAAGGGAAGCAAAGCAGTCAGCACTTCCTTACAAATGGAACAAGACTGTCTACTGGGCCCGGTCAGCCAATTTCGCATTCCCAAATGCATCTAGGTTATGGAAACTCAGTCCTAGTCCTTTTCTTATACAGGGATTCAGTATTCCTTTAGGTGTAAAAACCCCTGTCCGTTGATGAGGGCTGAATCCAAGTCTCTGTGGGTGTTCAATGCTTGTTGCCGCACTTCCTTCAGAAGTGCGAGTTACGGCTTTTCTGTGCAGGGAAGTTAGCACACAGACGGCTACATAGTGTGTGGTTCCCTGTGCTGCATTTCTTGGGAGTGCAAGCAGTAAGCTGGAGGTAGTTTTCCTCATTTCTGAAACCTTTGTGTAATTTATATGCCTTGTTTGGGCATGTGCAACAGTTCCTTATGTCAGGGGGGTAAATAACGCTTGGCCTTACCATGCACTGATTGCATCCATGAGCAAACAGTGAAATATCATTGGTTTTATGAGCTGACTTTGCAATGCTACAATATTAATTTCCAGAACAGCCACCTCTGAATCCTCATCTTCCTCCTTCTGCTTAGGTCCAGTTTGTCCAAACTGAAGTTGTGCACTTTGCTGTGACAGCCAAGGAAGGGGGAGATACTATGGAAGTTTCATGTGTGAGTGTGCAGAGGTCTCTTTACTATGTATGAACCATTTTCTCTCTACCTAGGAAGATACCATTGCATCTGTGGAGATACTGTAATGCTCAGGAGACCCTATAGACCAAGGATGTAACTTTATATTCATTTTATTGAAGCAGAACTAAGGTATACAAAGTGTCAAGAATCAAACTCGTCTGCAATAGATTTTTAATTCCTCAGACTCCTGTGGGAAATCTAGCGCATTGCTGGATAGACAAGCATGGCTGTATCTCTTGAGTCCTTGGCTATTGCTTTAACACTTACCGTGGCTTGTTTTCATAGAGATTATACGCTTCTATAAACCAGTTGAACGTATACATGCATGTGTCCATTAATATTGCATCACACTGCAATTTCTACTTCTAATTTAATCAGAAAAATAGAATAAAAATATGCACATGTAAATTCACTCTTGTTCGTTGTTCAGTCTCAAACTTTACATGCAGCATGTGAGAAATTAAGCATACTGGCAGCTGTGAACATCTAATTCCCCCTGCAGGATGCTTACAATGTATTCCAAAGTAATGTTTTTCACTAATTACGTACTGCACTGACCGTGGAAGCCTTCCACTATCCCATGGCAGAATAGTAGGATGGCTACAGCTTTTTCATTTAGTTGAAAGTGAAAATGAGGGATTGTTACTATTGTCTTCCGGGATCCGGTGAGGCTTCTACAAATTGCAGAATTTTAGATAACTGGTTAAAACCATGTTATATCATTAGCTAACCCCAGCTTTCATTTGGAAAAAAAAAATCCTTCAAATAAAATCCAAGAAAATGCTCAGTAGGGAGGCTTCTCCAGAGGTGTGTCCTGCTGCCAGTTATAAATTGATGGACAAAGAGATTGCCTGGCTATTGCTCAAAATTAAAATACAGGAACAAGAAAAAAACCCAGACTACAAAATGAAACAATTAGTAACTTCCTGAATGTCAGAGGGTTTTTTTTCCAGCTTTGTAATATAGTTTATTGAGTAAATTCTTTTGCGTTCATCCAAGAGTGATTGTTTTACTGGGCATACTACATCATTGAGGTTCAAAATATGTTTTCACTTTTATTAGTTAGTGATTAATCCTCCTACTACTGAATTACCTTTGGGAAAAAATGCCATTAAACTCTAATATGCAAAAAGTAGTCCTGATGAGACAAGAAAAAGAGAAATCAAGCCTTCTGTTTAAAAAAATACTACTTACCTGTGTTTTATACTTTTAATGGTTTTAAATAGCACCATGTAACTTTATAATGTGTGTCTTCAAGCAGTGTAAGGAGAGAACAGACTGGAACACATGGAGTGGAGCAGGTCTTAATAGGGAAGGTGCTTTAGCTGTCCGTCTGTGTTGCAGTTCTGTGAAATGGAGGCACTGAAGCTTGCCCCACTCTGCAACTCTTCGTGGCAGTGCAGGGTGCTTGAAGTGACAATTTTTTAGTATATGGAAAGTAAAAAAAGGTACATGGAGGTTACTTTAAATTGCAAGCTTGTGGAGCTGAAAATGATGTTTATTTTTCGTCTGTACTGAACCAAAAAGAGTTTTGTTAGAGAAGCCGTTCACTGATCGCATCAAGAAGGCAAAGGTGAATTCCACCAAGACGAATCTGAGTAAGAAGGATGACAGGAGGCTCCATCAAAGGACAAGATGAGCAAGAGATGGATAACTAAGGAGAGAGCAGTTATTTTGCCAGCAGAGACTAGATGATATTTGTTTGGTATGTTTTGTGAGTATTTGAAGTTTTGTGAGGTAGGAAGAAGGGAGTTTTCTTTTTACTTCACAGCTTTAGCCTGAATACCTATTTATATTCACAGATGTGGGAGTTGTATGCAATGTGGTATATGACTTTGAGACTTTGAAGACTTTTAGACTTCTGCTTGTTTCATATTTGTCCCTCAAAATTAAATAAGTTAAATACTTTGAGCACGTGACCTTGTGAGTTGTAAGCTGGGTCTTTTGGAAACAGATTCTGCCATTTACAAGGACAAGTGGAGTAGCTTAAATTAAAGAATATTTAAGAAACCTTGAGAGAAATTACTTCTGCAGAGGAGAGATGTTTTTAGAAGCATTAAGATGAGTTAATTCTGAAAAGAATGCTACGGTTTTAATATGCTCGTTTGTATGCTTGAGGCAGTCAGTAATCAAATGCCTGAGTACCGTACGTACTGACATTTACAAATCACAAACAGATTTATATATTATGATTCCAGAACTTTATCACAGCAAAATCATACTCTGCTATTTAAAACAGACAACAGAAGAAGAATTAAAGATTCACGCTTATGAGAGTGGAAGCAGCTGTCTAGTGTTTATTATATGGGACAGAAAGTAAGAGGAATACATTTTAAAAAGCTTAAATAGCCTTCTGAGTAAGGTGTTAACTAGATGGTTACCCAGAAGATTTATACTGGGCAAATCACTTTACTTTCCCTCCTGTCAAGGAATAATTATTTCTTTGTACTTTTCTTCATCTGTCTTGCCCATTTAGGCTGTAAGTTATGCTGCGTAGGAATTACAGCTGCTTCAGAATTTTCTCTTTTGAGTCATTAGATTTATTAAAAAGCAACTCCTGCTCCCCCCCAAAACACTCCTGATTTGTTAAAAGTGAAAACAACCGGAAAAGCTAGCCCTACCTGGAACTGTGCAATCTGCGGTAATCTTGTTTTTGGAAAGCGTTCTCAGAACAGAAAGGTTTTAAGGTTGGCTGATGTCTCCCAGAGCAGTCCCAATGTTCCAAGTTAAGGCATTTGGGTGTGGTAAGTGGGAGAATGGCACAGCAGGAAATTTACCCTGGATTTCCTACAGCCCAGGCAAACATCCTCACACTGGACTCTCAAGGAATCTGGGATTTCTCTTTTCTTTTATGGCATGTCTGTGATGCATACGAATGTTCAAGAGCTATGTATGGTTCTTGTCTCATGCACACAGGAAGCAGTCTCAGCTCTCAAAGAACAGTGCTGACTCCCCTCCTTTTTTGCAATTAAGGTGTTATTTAGTTAATAATTTAATCTACCCTGAAATAATAAATATAATATAAACTGATATAATCCTAAAAATAATGGTTAAGATGTTTTTAAGTGGCTTACTGTGAGCACTCTGTGGCATATATGTGGTCACACAGCCTGAGAGCATTCAGTGTAGGCTTGGCTTCCCAGCCTGACCTCAGACCTGCCTTGCCCCTGTGGACTTGCCCGGTGATCATGGGACTGAGACTGGCCCTGATCAATGCCACCGGGCCAGACCCCGACCCACACTGTCACTCAGCATCCTGCCTTTCCCTGCCCTGCTGTCACCTCCGGCTCCCACTTGCCTTCCCTCATGGCAACAGGCCAGCCATTGCTGCTCCCTGGCACAAACCCTGGTGTAAAAACACAAGAAAGTTCATTTTTTAACTTGTAGAATTGATAGATGTAATATTTAAGTCAATCGCTTCTTCTGTGGCAGTATGATTTCTGGGTATTCAATGGAGTTAATGAAGTGAACATGTCAGCGAACACTTTGATAGTGGGAGTTCTGCGCTAACATTCAAGCTTCACATCACAGAGTAATGCCATTCATCCAAACACATTTTGGTTTTGACTCTATTGATCTCTTTCTTTCTTAAAAAGTTTTCATCATCTCATCACTGCCTAAATTCAGGGTTTTGTACAAAGTGAATGTTGCTGCGTTTATGAACACCACTAATTATTAAATCCGCAGCATTTAAAATACTGCTAATATTTTCCTACTAATGGAAGAAATTGAGTTTTTTATATAAGCAATGTTTTTTTGTTGTTTTCTCTTTTACTCCAGGAAATATTCTCTATTAGTCCTTTCCCACAGTAATTCAGTTTGGGTTTTTTGCAAAGTTTTGGTGTATTCTGAAAGATTCTGCTCTCTGGAGATCTGTGAAACATTTATTTCAAATGAAACAAAAAAAATCTATCAGTACTCCTGACATATGGATGAATTTGCAGTCACTGGAAAAAGAAATTATAATAATAATTATTATTATTGCTATATAAGGTATTATAGGAGAATTCCTATCTAAAAAAATATTAATGTTTCAATGCAAGAGTAGAAACACAGTGCACTTGCTATTGTTTAAATCAACAGAGAATATACCTACAAGGTAGACAGAAAAAACAAGCATAGGCTGTTAATGTGCTTCACTGAGTGAGGAAGTTCTAGATGCTAGACCAAAATGCTGCTGCACCTGAAGTTTTTAAATTTACAGTTCTCCAGAAAGAGACTCGGAGGAAAAAAAAAAAAAAAAGAAGAAATATGCATTTTTGAGAAAAAAGCATCATGTAGGTTCAATTTTTTATTCTTCCTTCTGAAACATTACATGTTTGTGGATTGTAAGCTGGTCCTGCTGCTCCCTGTCAGAGCGCAGTCCACTGTCACCCTGGGTTACCTGATAAAATGGCATTTGAATAATTCTCTGCATACGCTGCACTTTTTGTCAGCAGATAGAAAATAATTCCTGTAACAGGAGGAGTGGGAAGGGATTCCCATGGAACAGAATGAAGGATCGAATGCCCAGCTAATTTATTTAGTGGAACTGACGTCAGTCACATAATAGTATGCTTCTTCCTGTACAGAACAGACAACTTTGTTTCTGTAGATTGCTATAATTTGTAAAAGGCTTCCACATATTCTACGTAATCCTTATTTTCATCTTTCAGGATTAGAAAAATGCTGAACACCACACTACTGTCCTATTGGAAATCAGCTTCAGGTTTGAGATGTTCTTTTGGCTTTTGTTAACTTTTAAAATGGGGATATTTCAGGAGAAAAGATTTTTACTGCACTATCGAATCTGGGGTCTAACTTTACAGATCTCAGGAGGAAACCTAAGAAGCAGCTCCCCACATTCAGTGAACATTTTTCTTTTTCCTTCCCATTCCCTTTCTGAACCCAGCTTCTAACTTTGTATCTAACTATGACCCCGTGTTCCTACCTTTGAAGCACAAACAGTGAGGTATAATGTGCACTGGTATTGGCTTTGCTGAATAGGCTCCACATGAAGCAGCCAACTCATCCCTCCATTTTAACCAGCTTTTCCATCCTTAATCATGTTGTAATTTCCAATGACTGATTGTTTGGAGGTGCTCTGTCTCCTTCCATGCTGAGGATGTGGGGGAATATGGTGCAAATTTCAAGCAGAGAGTTTTAGCTGGAAATCAAACAACTTCTGAAGAACAAGGAATTAAAATTCACTGTAACTGTGCACAAGGTAAGTGAGAAGGGAGGGAAATATGAGGTTAAAGGAATGTACATCTTTTTACCAAAGCACATCTTCTCTGCCTTAGTGTAGAGATTTTCAGATAGGTTAGATATAGAGAGGAATCTGTGAAGAAAATGACTGTGGAGTAGGAAGGACATGTATCTCATGCATTGTCTAACAGTGGAGCTCTATCCATTGACTCAGTTTTACTCCCACAGACCTACTTACATCTGTTCTACCTGTTCACGGCAAAGAGAGAAGTGGGTGTAAGTTACAGTGAGATGGAAGATGAGCTGCAGCTTCTTTTGTTTCAGAAGCCTGGGTAGGAGTCCTAAGTTGTTGTTAATCTGTATGTGAATCACAGGGTATCTGAAACTGTTCCCAGAGTTGTCTCTCTGATTAAAAATGCTAGCGCTATTCTGGTTATTTTTATCCCATGTTGGTTAAACACCACAGTGTCAAAAGCTGCAAAGAGGAGATGAAATATACTTGTGAGGAGGAGCTCATCACTGCCTGGAAATCAAGGTGTCTAGAGTATTAGAGGCTATAAATACCTATATGGAAAAAGATGACCTACAGTGAGACAAAAGCACAAAGTAAGGTAAGGATGAAGATCAGAAATCAGTTCTTAAAGGGAAACCCTCTGATAGTGTTTGGTACAATCCCTGCAGGGAATTAGTCCCCTGGTGAGAAGTCACAGTCTGTAGCTATGACACCACATGCAGAATCACGCATCCTAGTGAAGGTGCTCAGGCCATTTGGTGTCAAGTCCCAAGTCTGTCACATCCTTCTTGAGTGACATCAGGCACGTCAGCTCACACATTGCTCCAGACAAGTGTCTCAGACCAAATCCTGATTCAACTGCCACTCACATTGCTTAAAAGCAAGCAAAAGGTTAGCTCAGGCTCCTAATGCGTGCTAAAAAGGAGCCTGAGTGGTGCTGGTACTTGGAGGCAAACCCAAGCATTAACCCATGTAATCTGTACGGTTGAGGCACAGGTAGGACCATGGGTGCTCACACCAGGTCTGCTTTGGTGGTATCTGTAGCTCAGCTCTTCCTGAGGACAGGGCAGGTGCTCTGAGCCTCTTTGCAGCCAGCAGAGAAGAGAGGAAACACCTGACCATGCAGGAGACTTAATCTTCACCTGTGAAAGGGAGGGTGGCAGGGTGAAAGGCCCCCAATTTGTCTCTCATCAATATAAACTAGAACACCTACTAAGTGCCTAGCAGAGGTATTCTCTCAGGTGGATTTCTAGGAGGGCTGTGCACAAACCGTTTATCAAGCAGCAGAAAATGGACTGTTTGATCCATTAAAGAAATGGTCCAACTTAAAGCCTACAGGAGCTGGCCAAACCATTGCAACAGGCATTTGTTCATTTTGACCACTAAGTTAATTACTAAATCCTTCAAATATGAATTACTGCAGGCTATAATCTACCAATGACCCTGCAGGATGTAGTCCTACTCAGGTAGCTGCTTTCCAGCTCTCATCTTCCATTTTTCCATCCTTCCCTAAACTGGAGGAGGCTACATATAACTCCTGGAGAAAGACAAGCTGTCCAGCTGAGGACTGCTAGTGCCTGAACAGCAGTTGGTTATGTTTCCCTGCATTGCCATCAATATAGATTACACAATTGTTAATGACAATGGCCCTGAAGGATGGTTCTCCTGATCAGGCAGCAGCTGTTCTGGTATATCCTGGTACTTAAATGCGCTTGTTGGTCTGTGTGTGAGCCAGCTTTTGATGTTTGCAGCTGTAAATACAAGGAAGGCAAACAAACAAAAGATCTCTTTAATTCCAGTGCCGTGCTATCAACTTGAGTGCTTATTGCATGAGCTGTACATGACCCAGAGTTTGCTGTTTTCTCCTCTTTTTTTTTAGAAACAGGAATCACTGCAGCCCAGGCTTGGAGTATGGGGCCGTTGCAGGCTGGGACCAACGTGGTTCTGGCAGATGCTCGCTGCAGGGGGAGGGCTTTCCAGCTGTCCACAATTCCTTCCATGTGTGCAGGACAGCAACTAACTAACCAAGGAGGAAGATAGCCATGGATCAGCTTACTAGACCAAAAACACAGACCCAGGAATCTCAGCAGCCTTCCTGGGCAAGGCCAGTGCTAGTGTAGCTCCAGTGCAATAGCTTGGGCTTGGATTGCTCTAATCTGAGCGTTTAAATAGGAGCACTGGTTGCATGTGCCTCTTGTTTTATATTGTGAACATAATTTTTGTGCTCTTTGAACAATGTCCAGCACACCAGTGATCTTCAAACCCCCAGTTCAATACAGCCATTAATGAGAGTTTGTGTGCATGTTCTATGTTCTGGCCACTGTGCATCCTCTTTGCTGTTTTACATACCATCAAGAGCGAAGAATCTGGCCATATTTGCTCTAGAAAAAAATGTGGATGGATTGAAATAGCTGCTTCCAGCAGCACAGCCTGGAAAAGTGCTTACAATGACAACAGAGCTAATAGCAGAGGGCTTAACTGATTCCTCCCCCTGACATGACACTTTATTTGCACTAAAAGCACAGATCTGACAGTTTAAGATGTGGCCTTTCCCTTGCTGTTTGCTGTTAGAAGTGGAAAACCAGGCTGGGCTCACATGGCTGAAGCAGGCACCAGGGCCAGCTGGTGGCATGGACATCTGCAAGGGTTGCAGCAAGGCTGCAGCTCAGCCCTCCCAGCCCTTCAGCTGCAACCCTCTTCCCCGTGTTTACATTTACAGCTTCCTTTCATGGCCCCTCTGAACAAGGTCTGCAGGGACCTCATGGCCAGAAAGCTGCCCTGCCTTTCTGCATGGCTGCTAGCAGAGAGCCCGAGTGGGATCATCACTCCTGGATGCCCAGGGAAGCTGTGGATGCCCCATCCCTGGAGGGGTTCAAGGCCAGGCTGGATGAGGCTTTGAGCAACCTGGGCTAGTGGAGGGTGTCCCGGCCCATGGCAGGGGGTTGGAACTCGATGATCTTTAAGGTCCCTTCCAACCCAAACCATTCTGTGATTCTATGATTTACTCCCAGTGTCAGATCCTCCATAAGGTAACAGCTGGCCTCATGGCACTCGACCCCATCCTAATATTGAGAGGAAACATGTGACTGCCCCTTGGGAAATGCTTTCATGGTTTGATCTCTCACTATTGCAACCTGGACTGTCTGTCGGCACTTGGTTGCTCTCCAATGTGATGTTTCTCGAAGTGGGAGGGCATGAGAGACACTGACCACTCTTTCTGCTTTGGGACACCGTTGCCTTTGGTGAAGCTGTACAGGCAGTGTATATTGCAGATCTATGTTTCTTTAGAAATTGTCAGGATAGAAAAATTAATGCTGCTTGTGTAAAAAAAACAAACCGAGAACTGCTTAAGGGAGAAAGAAGAAACTCAGGAAACCCCTTACACTTGAATAGCCATTTCTAGATGGCTGAAGAAAAACACTGCTGATGTAGTGCCAAAGACAAAGCAAAATTAAAATGTGAGTGTGCGATGCTTTTCCCAAGCAAATGTGGTCAGTGAGACCTGCAAGGTGAGATGTGCATATTTTTTTGTGAAAGGAAAAGAGAAGGCAAACGCTCTAATGGGTTGCAAAGATTTCTAGATATGGTGTCATAAATATCTTTGTACTGTAGTCAGCATCATATTTTTGAGGTTTTTAGTGGTTATGTCTTTTTGATAAGAAAAAGGAACAGAAGAAGCAATGTCAGTCTAGGAGACTGGGAAGGAAATAATTGTGTTCACCAGATCTATTTGATACGTATACCAGAAAGGCTCCAGTAAGTGATGTTTTAATTAGGCATTGCTTTCCATCCAGTCCCCTTTTGGCTGGGAAGCACTGACTGTCAAGTACAACTGTTATCATGATGGGATAAAGGTCCACCAAATCTCTTCTTTCAGTGTCAGATGTAACCTTATACTGTACAACAGCTCTGGAGCCGAGCGATGAAATGTAAGTACATTCATTTTCAGATCTGAAAACTCGGTCTCCAAAATGTCGGCTTTATTTTAAGCCTACGATGTTTTTTTTTTTTCCCCATCAGCTGTAATGCTGGCATAGAACTCACATACATGCCTAGAACATGCAGTTGACATGGAGAGCAGAAGAGGGAAACACAATGAGCAAAGCCAGACTGAGCACAGCCCTTCTGTTTTCAGTTGTTTAGTGTAAAAGAGGCTGTATTCGTAAGGACACAAGTAGGCCCTGCAACGACAGTAAAAGAGATCTCAAAGGAATTTATAAAAGTAACTGTTTTATGGTAAACATTTTTTTTTTCCTTAGGCCTGACTACACGACAAATGATAACATGAAATCAAACATGACACCCTACCTGCAGGACTTGACTCTGACAGATGGGGCTGCATTTAAATAGCACCGCGTTGCCAGTTCCAATAAAGCAAAATACACAAAAGCTAAAATCTAATGGGAGAACTAAAAAAGTTCTGTTCTTGGAAGAAGACCAGAAAAAAGTGGGAGCAAAGAGCATGCCACAGAAAACTCTTACACCGAGATCAAAGGAAAAAGCTTGTCACCAAAGCAGGAGTCTAGAAGGACTGAGAAATGTATTTCTGAAGTGCTGGAACTTGATGTTATCAAAGGAAGTGCAAATATTTCAAGACAAGCAGGGTCAAGGTGCAGATGTATTTAGATCCTGCTGTATAGGTAAAAATGAGCATTTCCAAGATTCTTCTTAGCTCTGAACAGAAGTTTTACTCAAGATAGCCTCTCTTTCTGGTGAACTTTGAGATCAGCTTCTGGTGTCAATCAACACAGCTCCTTTGAAGTCACCATATAAACTCCCAGGTGTGTTCAGTGGGGATCTCAAAGCCTGCAGCAAGAATGATAAG
Organism: Pterocles gutturalis; assembly: GCF_000699245.1. Lineage (NCBI taxonomy): Eukaryota > Metazoa > Chordata > Aves > Pterocliformes > Pteroclidae > Pterocles > Pterocles gutturalis. Next base: position 39,750 of record NW_010136189.1, on the reverse strand, counting down.
CCTGGGAGTAGCCTTGAGACACCTGTGTTAGCTGTGAATTTTGAATCATCAAGAACTTCCAAAAGTTTAGACAGAAGCCTGTTTTAGAAACATGAATTGATTAGACTTCACAACTTCTGTCTTTGCTACAGTGTCTAATGTTCTTATAAAGGTCTCAGTTTCCAGTTCTTGCAATTATATGAGAATTTCAGCTTCCATTAAGCTCTTGGGATTGTGAAGAAGAGATGTGCAAGTAGGCATTGACTTAACCTTGAAGATGAAAATATGAATCAGAAGGCAAAGGGTAAAAAATTGTAATTTTTAATTGAAATCTCATGGTTCTGAAGCTTCCAGCTTAAGATTGTTGAACTCCTTGGTCTGACAATACTGGCACGTTGCTCGGGAGAGCTGAGCGAGTAGTGCTTGTCAACAAGAATAGTCAAAGGTGCTTCTCTAGGCATATTAAAAGCTCCAAAATACACACCATCTACGGACTATTAATTACATATTTTTTTTCCAAAATGTGTGAAATTAAGTGATATCAATTCCAAGCACACAGAGAACACAGCAAGGGACTTCTGCCCTTCACTCACTGTAAAAGTTCAATTTAAGCTGCTTTTAAGCACATCAGTAAGTCTTTCTATCCTTGTGTATGGTAGGCATGGAGATACACTTTGTTAATGACAGTATACTATTAAGCACACAACCATGAGACAGAAAAGGAGTGAAGTTGCTTATAAGCTCAGCTTATTTCATTTGTTTATGACAGCAATGGTTGCTGGGGAGATTCATAATGTATCAGATAACAGCTATCTGATGCTGTAGTTTTATATAGTACTGCTAGATAAAATGCATAATGACATGAGCATGTGAGGAGACTCCTACCTCCCGTCCCAGAGACAGCTGGAACCCATTAAGGCTAATTGTGGGTGCCTTGGAAAATTAATATTGCCTGCACCTTGTGGAGGGTGGGGTGGAGCAGGTGGCCAGGGCTCATTGCAGGTGGGAAGGTCTGGAAGGGGTGCAGAGAAAAAGGGGTTGGGTGTGAGTAGGAGCTGACCTAACGTGCTCTCTAAAATTTGTGGTTGATCCTCCAGTGGTGCCCTTTGATAAGGAGAGGTAAAGGATGCTGCTTGGTCAATTGCTTGCTACAAGGTGAAGGAGGTGTCTTCTACTTGGTGTTATAAGTGTATGCACAGGTACCTTGTCTATTTGTAAAATGTCTGTCTTGGCATCTATTTGTGGTTTTTGCACCTTAAAAGTGGATTAAAGTAGGCTGTATATTTGTTAGTGATTTAATTGTAAGAGTGTTCAGAGCCTGTCTAAGGAGAGCCAAGAGCTCTCATGCGGGGACAAACGAGATACAAAGCTTAGCTTACTGGAACTAAGTGCTTTATCAGGA
>NW_010136189.1:0-38338 GCF_000699245.1 Pterocles gutturalis | reverse complement strand
CCAGAATAGCTCACAACCATATAATAAATAAATTGTGAAGAAAACTACTGAGCCAAGAGGCCCAGGAGAGGGAGAATTTCCAGGTTGTACAATGGGAGTCTGGACTCAGTTAAGCAGGTTAGAAAAATCCCTTCATCTTTGGACCTGTTCTAAACAAAGGGAGTTTGGGAATTTCTTTGTGTATTTCTGTGCCTTTTGAATTCCTGTTTGAGATTCAGCCACAGTGTGGGCTCCTCTCTGTCTTTTCTCTTGGATCTACCTATCTCTGTCCTCTTGCCTCACCAGGAATCCAAGTTGTAGTTTACACAAGTGACCAAAAGAGAGCAAGGAAATAAGTGGAATAAGGGGGAGTTGATTCTTAGCAGTTGACTTATAAAAGAAGCACTTCAACTTTTCTACTGACTTATGTGTGGCAGTAGCACACTAGCATATTTCATTATATTAAGTCCCACATCTTCTTTGTGCGAATACTTATTGCTTTTGTCTTGTCTTAATCTGCATTTCTCTGTTTGGTTATTGTAAGTAAAAGCAGTGGAGGAGCTGATGTTTCCCCAGGTATAATGTTAAATTTTAGTACAGTTAAGTAAGTTTAAAAACAAAAAAGCCACTTTCATTTAACAGTGGCATGCTGGAAAGAGACAAGGGGGAGCAACACAATTTCACTGTAACCACTTAACAGAAACTGATGCAAAACACAATATGTAATCTTCCAACCATGTCTTGTCAAAAGCTGGCACAGAGCTATCATCTTGAAGGCTTTTCTTGTGTTTGTTCATACATTACATCTGCCTGTTATTAAACTTGACTTTTCTTTCAGAATTATTACATCGATTCACTTCTGTTCCTTTCCTCTCACCTCTAAAAATCGCTCAATAGCGAAACTAATAAAAAGCTTTTCTTGGACAAAATAAGAGATATTACACCCTTTAAATCACCTACTGCTTTCTGTCCTCCCACTGAATTTCTTACTTGTATTGATAAAAACTATAAAATAGTTGAGGCCAGACTTCTACCTTTTTTTCAAAGTTATTTTATCTTTGCTTTAACTAAAGACTTCTGTTGAGTATTACTAGATCTCCCAGGACTTTATTGCAGTGGAAATCACTAATGATGAAAGCTTTTTGTTTTTATTTCCTCAAATAACATTTTCACTACAAGGACAAGCTGGTTGTAGCCAAAAAATGTAATTTTTGCATCACAGCACAGGAAAACAACTCCTGACTTCCATATAACCCACTATAAATTTTCATTGTATTACAGTTCCCTCTATGGTGGTTTTGTTTGTACTGTCATCCAGGTCTGCATAACCAAGACAAAATAAACAAAATATAACACAAGATTTAACAGCTGGAGTATCACCAGCAAAGAGGGAGGAAGCCAACCTCCTATCTCCCCCTGCCAGGGTACAAACACTCCCCTAATGCAATGGCAAAGTGTTTGGGGCTGGGGTCTCTGAGGTTGCTGTGTTTGCACTCCTCAATACCCATGTACTATGGATTTTGAGGACCTTTGAGGCTTTTTATGGACTCAGCCCCAGAAATGTCTTGGAGCAGGTCTTTTGTGTTTCATCCCCTCAATAAATAAAAGGGGACAAGCTTGCAGAGTGTTGTCCTGTTAGTGGCAGACGGGTGTTTATAGTGCTGTGCAGACTGAGCCACTGTCTGTGCAGATGGTGGTGCTAATGGGAGGAAATCCTGTAAATGGAATATGAGTGTTTAAATCAATTCTGCATTATTACTGATGGTTATAAGCACAAGAGTTGCATTGTACTAAACGTTAAGGTGCCAGTGAAGAAGAAACAAGTCACACTCAGGCTTCTGTGACACTCTTGCAACTTCAGTGCTGGCTTGACTAAGCAGCAATTACAGCAATCCAGCAGAGCACTTGGAAGGTGCAATAAACTGCATTTCTCACACCTGTGTTCCAGATAGCTGCTTCAGTGTGGAACTTGATTTACTTACTCATTTTAAGGTGAGTGAGCCTCAGAAACACCATTTCCTCCAAGACCTGACATGTTCTTCAGCTGTGTGGTTTTGGAGGTAAGTGCAGCAGTCCTTCAACAATCAACTCAAAGCACCACAGGCAACCTGTGCAGCTGGGCATCCCACCGTTTGTGATTTGTCTGGATCCCTTTGTATGTGCTTAAGAGTTATGAAGAGCTGTGGCACATAAAATTAATCAAATATTTTAAGTGGCTTTTATTACTTGATCCTCTTGTAGCAATTACACCAAGTCTGGCACTGACCAGAGCCTATTCCATACAGCCAAAAGGAAACTCTGTCATTGCTCCCCTTCGTAAATGGACAGTGCTCCCACCTTCTCTTTTTTGAGGTGTCAGAAGATTAGTCCTCCTATGTTTAATTATCATCAGCTGTGGTGTGGGGGGGTCTCAGTGCTTGCAACTGAAGTTGCAGAACAAAATATGAATGCTGTGCAAGATATGAAGTATTTACTGCTCTTAGTAAAGGGCAGATAAATTTAATAAGCAAAAAAGCTATCTTCAAGCATTATCTTTGTATGTCTGTAGACAGATTTTTTTTTTTTTATGAGCTTGGAATTTAGACATGCTGAGAACAAGGGTCCAGTATCTCTTCCCTAATATTTCAGTCTAGGAATGCTGTTATTGTACTCTGATATTTAGTGAATTCATATCTCGTCTACATGGAAATATTTTTTTTCTAACTTATTCTGCTGCTGTCTTTCCTCTCAGTGTACCTGGTTAAAGGCTGTGCATATGCTTTAGAGGTTGCTGTGTATAGTAACATATGCAGGGAATGTAGGATCTACTAGTAAATAAAAAGATGCCATTGGATAAGGATTGTTTGTTACAGGATGCTCTCTCGGCCCCTATTAATGCTGCTTCTCCTGAGGGTCTGTCAACACTGCCGTCAGAACCCTGCCCTGAGGCATACCAGCTTCTTCCTTCACACCGAGCTGCAATTTGCTGCTGTTCTCAGCTTAAATGCAGCAGATTTCCTTTGAAATCCAAGTTACTCATTTTTATATGTCAGGGAGGTTAGGGCCTAAAGGTGTGACTCTAAATGCATGTTTAGGTGCCTAAATTGAACCCCCTAATGAGGGGAGCAGGTTGTTCCCAGCAGCCCTGCAGCAGGGAAGCTGATCTCAGCTAGGTGCCAACCCTGGATTTACAGGCTCAATGAAATAAGCTTGAGCCTCTCTTTAATAAATTTAAAATTAAAAAAAAAAGTGCCTTTCTGTTTTAGTAACTCAAACTTAGTGTTTCAAGGATATGGTTCAGGTGTTTCAATTTTACATGGGGCTTAATCAAAACCTGTATGCCCCTTCTTTCTTCTCAGTTCTGGCTGAGTATCTGATAACAACTGCATTGAAACTTGCGTTTTGGAGCAGTGTGACTTTTTTTTTTTTGCTTTTTTTTTGAGCTGTCATGGGTCTAGTCCTAATCTCTGCCTGCAGCTCCACAGGCAGGTTTGCTGGGTGCAGACTGGTGCTTGCTCTCCCTGCTGCAACAGCTCGGGAACAGCACCAGCAGTGGGAGTATTGATCCCCAGGACTTGCTTATTGCTCAGCCGTCGTCTCGGCAGAGTTTCAGCTTCCAATTACTACGCTTTCTATTTAGATTCTTTGAGGACATATAGCAATTGAAAGAAATAAAACAGCTTTTGCAGAGGATTTTATGAACTGAAGGGTCTTTAGTCATGGACAAAGTGCAGGAGCTATGGCCGAAATGAGGTATCTGTGCACAGTTCCCCACTCTGCTAGCGGGGGTTCCTGCTGCTCATCGTAGCAACCTCTCTAGCCTGTGCTGCTGCTTCCTCTTGGCTTGCTGATATCTGCTAGCAAGGTGTTCCTGTTGCTCAGTAAACACTTTCTTTCAGGCTTCTTTGAACTTAAGGCTTTATTAAAAGCTGACTCTATCTCCTTGGTTGCAGTTTTATTTTCTCTGTTGCCCCAGTGCATGGTCTTACAGGGAAGAAAAGCAGGTGATATTTCTTCCAGCTTGTTTCCCTTTGTTCTAATTTGCCCCCCTTGAAAGCAAGGTTACGTATCCTAAATGCCATCAGCTATTTCTGGCCTGGGAGGTATAGCACATATTATACTGTGCAGCTGATTATTGAATATTTCAATGGACAATTAATGTGGGAAAGCTGCCCATTTAAAGCTTATGACTTCTGTTTGATATTCTGATATTTCTTAAACAGTCAAGATTTACATTTGTAAATAGCATTTATGAATTTAAATAAAATTCAAATAGGAAAATTTGGTATGACTTTTTTGCCCTTGGTTATGCAGGTTAAGTCAGTACACTGGATGGTTTATTTGGACCTAATAAATATGAACCTTGAATTACTGCATGGGGGTTACCTGAACAGTCTGATATGAGTAGAGGAAATCTGTGCAATCAAGGTACTATGTACCAATTTTCTCGTATCTAGAGTAAGTTTTTAAACTAAGCTGCATCTGTTAAATGAGAATTGGTTTGTGGAACAGTTGTTATTGCTTTCTTTGTGACAGGATTCAGCAAACCTTCCCAAGAAAACCCGTTAGCCATGGGTTGACATTTACCAACCAAAAGAGTCCATGTATCTAGGATAGTGTCTGTGAGCACTCTCTGGCAAGGAGAACCTTGTAGACTGCTAAAGAAAATGCTCAGGAAAAAGAAAGCTCAACTCGGAGAACAGTGCTATCCAAGAGAATTAAGGTTTTCTGTCTAGAAGGAATTTTCAGTCAGACAAGGGTAGCACAGATAGAACAGGGTTTCTCTGGTGTCCTCACTTCTAATTTTAATGGTTCTTCAATGGGCAGGTTGTGTTAACTAATTTTTTACCCTGTCAGTGAAACTAAACAAACCTACAGGAGTTTAAGGTTTGGACATTGATATCTTAAGTCATAATGAATGCACTCCCTCACATGTTGACTCGGTAGCACTGGTGAAACTGCTGATGGCTTGAACAGTTATTCAGAATAAGGAATTAAAACCTAGGAGAGTGCTGAAGTTGATTAACCTCTGTGTATAAGCTTGGATGAATAGCCTCTTCTGTTGCAACTCTTCTAGGCTGAATTCTTTACACAAGAACTAGGAATATATTTAAAAGCTGAAAATCATGGTCATCCTTTTCCTCTTCTGTGCTTCACCCGGCCTGGGTGCAATACAAAGAACCCTTTTTGTGCCTGGGCTTGGAGCAGGAATTTTGCATTACTCTGGCATTTAGCAGGTGGTGCTACATGCCTTTGTACCCATCAAGCCTTTCAGGGATTCATGCCTTAAAGCAGACATACATTATTACTGCCTTTGATAGACACATTTCTTTTCTGAAAGTGTTTTGAAAACCTGGAAAACTCTGCCTAATAGAAGTTCTGCCTGATGTGTGAGTAGGCTGATTATACTGTGTGCCAATAAAAAAAAAAAAAATTGGTCAGTTTTGCAAAATGTCTTTGCTCTATCTGCCATATCCAGGATTGAGAAACATGTAATGTCTCTTGCAGGGAATTATGAATCCAATTTGAAAGCAGTCAGAAGGCATAATTCTTATGCTGCCCAGAGGCTGGTGCATAAGTGAATGTTCTGTGCTGGAGAAGGTGTGTTTGGGTGTCTGTGAGCTGGCAGCTTTTCTTTCATTGCAGCAAAAAGGCGAGATTAAAACAAAATTTTTAGTGTGGACATTCTGAGAGAAAAGATATTCCTAAACAGAAAGTGATGCTATCTCCGGCACAGAAGTTGCCCTAGTTTCCACTGAATTAAGCAGATTTTGGTAAAAGCTGGGTCAGGTCCTCAGTTGTCCTCATTGGTACTAAGCCTGTGCAGTTCAAGAGTACAATTCTCTGCAATGAGCTGGACTGGCTGATTAATGAAAGACAGTTTTTCTCCTTTAATAGGAGCTATTTTGCACTGTTTAAGCATTTCTATAAAATACTGGGACATGCACGCAGTTACTGTTCCCTGCTTTATGGCACTTGAGGCAGTGTGCATCTGTAGCCAGCCGATGTGACACCCAGAGCTGCGGCTGTAGTCCAGGGAGGTTTCCCTGGTCTCGATGGCCCTGTGCAATGTCACTGTCCCTCTCAGTGGTGTGGGGCAGAAGCTGTCCTTCTAGGCAAGGGCTCACCCCACGTCTGTCTGATCGGTGACTGTACGTCAGGCTGCCCAGCTTATTTTGCACATAGGATTGGAGTGGGGTGGTGGGGGAAATGCTCATGAAGGTGCTTGGGAATTGGCCCTGAAAGGTGACTGAGTTGAAGGCACTTGTAAGCGGATTCCTCAAGTTTCAGTCAGCAAATTCTCTTGATATTTCGAAATTAAGCAAAACTAAATTGGGAAATAAATCTTTTGCAAACCACTTTGTCTTTCTTTTTTTTCTTTCTTTTGAACAAAATTCTGCTCCTAGTGATGCAGAGAAATGCTGGTGCAGTCAAGGTTACGTTGCTGGACAAACTGACAATTGAATTTGGACTGCGGAGAATAGCAGTGATTCTTGGGCAAAGAGGAGGTGGTAGGAGTTTAGCTAAACTTAACTTGGTGCGTAATGAAGATGATGTTTAAAAAACCCTCTATGGGTTCCAGAAGTGTAAGAGAGCCTGCCTTGGTTGGATACACAATTTTTACATACCTCTGCAGCATCTCTCCCAGGTACTATGCCAGTCCTGCTGCCTCCTTTCCCAGGCAATCACAGCTCTTCAAATGATAAAAGGCAAATGTTACATAATGCATACTCCTGAATATTTACAATTTGCCTACTAGTTAAACTCAGATCATTGCTATTCTCCTGAGTTCCTCCTAGCAGCAGATATGAGGAAGCTATTTGCCATGTCTGTCTCTGAAATGTTTTTATGGCACGACCTAGTGTTTGAGCTAGTTTGCAGTTGCCTGTGACATCCTTTGCTTCACAAACCTACTTCTGAGGTTATCTTGAACCTGATGATCCCACCTGATATTCATCCTACTGCAGGTGGGTAAGAAATCTTCTGGAAGTGGTTTATTTTGAGGCTTAGTTGTCTTCACTGATTGTGGTTGATATTTAAAATTGTGACAGTGCTGAGTGTGGCGTGGGTCCTGAGCTCTCAGGCTGCTCTGATGGTGGCTTTGTTATTTCACATTTCTCTTGTCACACAGCATTCTCCGGGTCTCCTGCAAAGGCTCAGTTGCTCTGACCCCGATTACTTGTTTTCTGTGTTCATAGTCTCTCATTTGCCTCAGTAAGATTGTGTTTTGTTCTTTTTTTTTTTTGTTATTTTTATAAAAATGTGTAGTAAAGATGTTTGTTAGCCTTGTTTTCATTATTTCTGCCTACAGAGACACTGTGCTGTAGCAAGACAGTGCAAACCTTTGTGGTACATTTTCACACACAGTGTCTTACCAGCCTTCCCCACAAATTCATAAAAAAACCCTGAACCAACCAGGGTTGAAACAGTTTCAGTGACAGAAGCTGCACCTTTCCCAGGATCCAGTCAAAGCTGCACTGGTGTTGGTTTTCAACTCTTCTTTTTGCCCTTCTGTCTTAAGCTGTCATTTGTGCAACAGTCTTGTGTTTTCTCAGTGTGGCTGTGCAAACCTGCCCTCCCTCTCGTTGTCTGATGCCATCAACTCTGTCTGTCCTGCCCTTCCCTCCCTGACGCAACCCTGAACAATGTCACCGCTCTGCCGGGTGTTCCTCTTGAAAGTAACTTGTGCTACGGATGGTGAGGGCTGATTCTGCAAACTGCTGGCACCATTTTGTGAAGATGCGTGTTACTGCTGCAGTCGCCGTGATGTCTGAAGGCTTGTTGCTGACGTTGTCATTGGGAACTCCAGTATCTCCTGTGCCAAACTGTGCATGCAATGCCCCTCAGTACAAAAACAGTGTGACTCCGCTGGCTGTGACATGGGGTCTGCAACTGGGTCCCTGGGGACAAAAATTTTTTCTGGTGTGGATAGTTACCCAACACGTTACCCAGTGGCACATGGTTGTTGAAAATTGTCCTCTGGGACTTTTCAAGACCAGAAAGCAACCTTACGTGTCACATAGCATTCTGCTGCTCCTGATGCTTAATACATCCTTGTTTTTTCATGGAGATCCTTGTAATTTTCTCAATGGCTTTTTCCTGTCTTTGTTATATGAGATATGATACCAGAACTGGGTGCTAAAAAGTGCACAAGTAACTTGTGACATAATTATTATTGGTGACATAGACCTTATAATCTAAAAAATACATGTTGGCTTTTTTCTCTTTTTAAATACTTGAAAATACTTTCCTCCTTTCCCCAGCTGGCTATAGTGTCTATAGGTATTTAGTCCTGTTTTGTGAATTAATTTTAAAAGTTTAATTTGTTATTTTCAGGCTATTTCTAGATGACAAGACTGGTTTGTGACTGTGTTACCCTTTCCTGACTGAAATCCTGAGTTACTGTCTTGTATTTCAACTTTTTAGCCATTAATTTAATGCATATGAATGGCTGTGATCCGCTGTTTTGCGGACAGTGGATTATTTCAATATTGAGAAATGCAACTGATTGAATATCACTTTCTCAGACTGTTTACACTTCTTCCTCCTCCTTTGATAATTAAAAGGAGGAAGAAAATATTAAATATTGACATCCTCATGAATGTTGAATTTGAATGAAGATCCCCACTGACTTCGTTGTGATCTTGAATTGGTACCAAAATGAACATTGAGACAGTAATTTCTGGTTAGCTTTCCTGTTTTGTTTTTTATGTTCTGCTCTCTTCATTGGTGCCTGAATCTCTGTGTGCATCTTTGTTTGCAGAGCCTCATAAATGATGCTTCAAATGTAAGTGTGCTAGTATTGCAGTTTGGCAGATGTTTTTGGGTAGCAAGTCCTTTTACCTCTTCTAGGAAGAAGCTGATTGTCTGTTAAGCTTACACCAAGTGAAAGGCGGCTCTTGTGTCCCTCACCTTCAGCAAGAGCTAACACAATCCCCAGGGTGACGTGTGCCATAGTGAAGAAAATATGACTTGCATCACCCAAGAAAATAGCTCATAAAGGTGTTTTACCCTCAAATTTCTTTGGAGTTTCCAGTTTGTCAGTCTTTGCAGAATTCAACTGAGAGGCTGTCCTAAAAAATATTGAAAAATTAGAAAACAAAATGTGGTGTTAAACATTAGTTGTAGCAAATTAGTATTTTAAATGAATGATGACACGTTGCAGAGATTAGTGATGCCACAGGAGCGTTCTGGGGGAATAATGAGCTGTCTAAATGGCCAGGAAGAAATTTACCTTCATTCAGTCACCTCAGATGTACAGGAGAAAAAAGTGAAATAATTTACAACAGGGCTATGTACCTTTTAACACTGTAATATATTAGACTTGTGATGTTGTGACACTAATCACCAAAAAATTCCAGGGCTTTGTCATAAATTAGGTTGTGCTGCATCTGATTGGGTTTTTTGTGCTTTATTCACATCAAAAGGCAATTATATTCTGTGCAAACTTAATCCTACCAGTTTAATGGTGCATGTAAAATATGCCTTGTAATTTGTCCTCTATTAATACTGTTACACAAGTTTTCTGTGAATGGGAGGCCACTAATTATTTTGATTCTTGGATATTGGGGTTGCCCTTCAGGATATAACCTTTGTTTAAACGATCTAAATGTATGTGCAAGAGATGCATATTTTGATCTTTTTAAGGGCTGCGTCACATGCTACTACTCAAAGGAATTATCTTAACACAGTCAATATAACTGCTTAAATTAACTTGGAAAGCCAGGGTTCAACAGAGATGCTTATACAAAACTGTTAAACACTGAAGTTAACCCTGCAATTATATGTAAAGGAAGCATTCATTCTTTTCAAAACTTATTTAAGCTAAACAACTAATATTTCTTAACATACGTAGCACATCTTTTTCAGTATTTCTCTTCCTTTGGTAATGAAATAACCTTGGCACCAAAAAACCCAGCTCAGGCTAATGAAACTTCTTGGCAGATCAAAACGAAAAGGAATGATTGAATAGTAAAAAGGGTCATGTACACAAGAAATGAATGACCTTGGAGACGAGAGCAGGGTGAATGGGATCAAATTCTGCAGCACAAAATGCAAAGCAATATGTACTGAAGGAATGGTAAAATATTTGCTGGTCTGAGTTGGGAGCTCTAACCAGAAGCACGCTAGACACTGATGTGATGGTGATAAATGCAACTGGAGGATGAATTAGGTATTTCCATGAGGGTTTGAGATGTACTGGTGCCTGAGGAGTGGTGAGGTCACCGCAAGCATGTACACAGCATGTGGCTCTGGGCATCTGGTGTTTCGCATATACCCAAGGAAGGCTTGCAGGCTGCAAGATTGCACCTGGAGCAGACCAATTGTTTTGTGCCTGACTGTACATCTTCACTGCTGCATATAGAACAGGATTAAAAAAGCGTAAATGGATGTGAGCTTTTTAAATTAAAGGATAATGTTGGCACTGAACAAAGTGATAAACTGTCTGGGAATGCATGTAGGCAGGATTTAGGAGATTTAGAGAGGGGGTTATTGAAATGCCCTCTGATAGGAGTATGGGGAACTAAAACTGGAGGTTGCAAGGGGGCTATGTGGTGCTGGTTGTAATAACAGGAGCAAAGTGAGGTGGCTTGCAGAGTTTGTGCTTTGTTGGCTCTGTTGATGGTAATGTTTGTGGTGTTTCCAAAAGTCTGTAATGAAGAAATTGGTAAAGAAAGGCTGAAGACAAAAATGTGGCAGTTGGAATGTCTGATGTGGTTGAAGTTGATGATTTCAGGGATTGAATATATATGATGGGTCTCATTTCTGTACTCCTGCTAATCACCTGTGCTCACTGTACTGGTTGGAAAGGGTAACCATCTAACATGAAAAGCTTTTCTATTTTTTTTTTTACATCAAATTCTCCATTTAAATTCTATGTGGAAAACTTGTTTCCGAATGAATGGAGAGTGTTTCTTAATGAATGAACTGTTCTTTTTCCTTTGGAACACGGATAAAACAAATTATTTCCCAAACATTTAAGCAGTGGGGAAAACATGGTTTGCTTTTTCTTTCTGAAATACCAGAAGTATCTTAAATTTACTATCTTATCAGAAAAAATAAATTAATAAATTTTTTTTACTATGTGTATTGAACAAAACCCTACCTATTTTTTATCACTGTTTTCTGAGTGACTACAACTCAGACACTAATTTCAGTTTGCAAGTAGCACACATTTGACCCAAGCTTACTATTTTTTAGAGCATATACGTGTCACATCCTGTAATGAAATTGATAGTAACTGAATGTCATTCAAAAATGTTTATTCTGGTCCAGTCAGCAGCCACACACAGTCTACTCATTCTGCACAGAGACAGTAGTAGTGATTAGTCATGTTATGTGTCAGCTGTAATAGTTGAAGAGGAAAGAGGAATGATTTGAATACACGCTGGAAATGAAGATAGCACTGCCTTCCTCATTAAACTGTCTGCAGGACGGCTGCATAAAACCAGCTCCTTTTTCTTCAGCAGTCTCGGAGATGCTGCTTTGCAAACATTCACAGCAACTTTATTTTTAGAATGCATTTGAATCATCCAGTGTGATCTAGTTGTTGTCCACCTGTAATAACTGAGAGACAAATGCTATTACGTGTGACACTCTATCTGAAGAAACACACCTTACTGATATGTACTTTTCATTTCTGTACAATTTTGTATCTGGCCCATTTGAGCTGATTTTACTTTAATACGTTCAAGTAAAGATTAGTATTGCAGGCAGGATTCTGACCAAGAGCCTGAAAAAAAATCAGTGGCTTGGGGCTATTTGAGACAACAGCAATGGAATGATAATTTCAGACCTAGTTTTAGTCTAGCTGTCATAATCTCAATTCAAGAACCATATGTGCCTAGACTGCAACCATGTTTTAGGTATGAATTTATATAAACAGGGTAGCAACCACAGCACTAGTGGGCTGAAAACCCCGCAAAAGGGAATCATGTGGGTACTGGGCAGAGCTCATGGCCTTTAGTAGTCATAAAGTTTCCTGCCTCCTCTTACGTACCTTGCTTGTGCTCCCCAAGAGTTGAAACCAAGAGAATGTGGGATTAGTTTATGCTTCTTCCATCCATGGGGTTGCTAAGGATGTTGAGAGCTAGCATGCCAAAAAATATATATATTAAAAAAAAATTGCAGGGGGAAAAAAAAACACCTAAAATGGTGACTTTGTGATGTACCAGAGGGTCACAAGTAGATACAAGCTAAAATTGAGAAAAACTGCTATTAACAACAGGCTTTTGGAATAGATGAAGACTGACAGTATCTTCTGATTTCTCTGCCGTTTGCTGCATGATAACCACTTGTGGCTTAGAGGAACGTGGGTCTCATCTAGGTGCACAATGAGAAAAGACCCAGGAGCGCCTTGCCCAAAGGCCTCTTGGCCTCATTTGTGCTCCGGCCACTGCCAGGGAAGGAGGACGGAGGGAGAATAAAAGAGAGTTTCAAAAATATAGGAGATTGCAATATTGTGATATCAAGCAAAGCACTTAGCTGCCTGTTATTAATGTAATAATGGTAGCTGAAAACTGGCCAAGAAATTAAGGTCGGGAGCAACTGCACATCTTGGGTCCTTCTGTTTTTAGTGTCCATCTTATGAGTTAATAGAGTTACAACACATTCAGTACTCTGCAGAGATGCACAAAGATAACAACTGTCGGTTTGTGGAACACTGTGTGGGCAAAGGTGAGGCAGGGATGAGCCATTCTGAAGAATGTAAGCCAACAGGCAAGAGGCTGAATTATGATGGGAAAAATATTCTTTTTACTCTGCTATGCTTTGTCATAGTGCCTAGGGTGAAAACTGGAAAGAAATGCCACCCCTTGGGAAAGATTGGGAGGGGAAAAAAAAATTCTCCTGTTTTCCAGGTGACAGGTTAATGGTTTGCTGAAGTGGTGCTGATGGACCAACGGGAACTGAAGTTTGCTGCAGGCTTGCAAAGCAGCTTTGCCTCCTTTCCCCAAAATAGCAGCAGCAAAGTCCTTCAGAATTTTCTCATTACAGGGGATTTATTCAAGATTTTGCATTTCTGTCTGTGGTCTGGACCTTTCTTGTGGTTCTGCCTCGTGTGGTGTGCGAGGTGCTTCAGAAGTAAGGCACTAAACCAAATCAACCATTTTATAGCTGTATTGCAGAGTTAAATGGGTGTGAATTGCTGAGACATAACATATATTTTGTAAAAATACCCAGAAATCTATTTCCTTTCAGTGGTTACAATTAAGGGTTTTTCAGGGTAAAGGTGGAAGAAAAGCTGTTCAGTTACATAGAGGCTTGCAGAAAAACTCTGGCATGAATCATTTAATCCTTTTAAGTACAATCATTTTCCAATTTTTACCTATTTCAGGCTTTTCCCACCTCACACGACACATTTAAGAATAAAAGAGAGAGGCTGGTTATAGCTTGTTTTGTGCTCCCTGTCAATCTGTTCCTGAACAATATCTGAATATGTAAGTGAAAGTCCCACATCCATGTACTCCTATATGAGACTGATATACATCTTCTCGCCTCTATGTATCTAGTAATTTATTAAATATGTGCAATATGCTCTTATTAGTTATGTTTTGTGGTGCACGTTTTTGTAATGTGATTTGATTCTCTGTGCCTCACACTTAGCATTTCGTCAGATATGGGCAGCTGAATAACACACATTGAAGCAGCAAGGCGGAGTAAAAGAACAAGAGACCTGCAGGGAAAACTTGAAGTCATCTTTTTTTCCTTGAGTGTTGTCTTCTTTGTCCTCTGTGTCTACTCAGAGCTCAGATCCAAAGTCATCAGGCAGAAGCAACACCTGAAATGGGGGTCTGGAGGAAAAGGATACTTTGACTTTTCAGCATTTCTATAGGTCTCCATTAAATGTAATACCTCTTTCCTTCTCCCTCTTCATGTCTGACTTCACAGTTGTTCTTGGGAATGAGAATCCTGCCTGAAGTTGGTATGATCTTGGTGATTGTAATACAGGACACAATTAATGAGTAGGGCTGGTTGAAAATGACTGGTGTGTGTGAAGATCACTTTCTTGAAATGTTTGTTCTTGGTTTGCAGTGTTTTTATCCTACTCTGCTATGGGTTACATATTTTTAAATGTTCATGCTTATCCAAATTAGCTTTTGATTTAATACAACTCCAACAATGAATATTTTAATGTAAAACATTTCTCAAAGAGATTCTCTAAATTTCATTGAATTTTGTCCAATTTAAGGATGTAACTTAGTGAGAATATATTATCTGAACCCGAAATTTGCTGCAAATTTTTCAAGGGGTGTGATCCAGACTGGTTCCCCTTGTTTACAGAACTATAAGATCAGAGAACCAGATCAGAGGAAAGGTAAAATACCGTATCTTCATTATTGGGAATTTCAGACTATGTTTTCTGAGCTTGATAAGCTTCAGGCATCTCTAGCAATTTTTTAGATTATTTTGGCAAATTACCTCACTCCTTCAATTATGATTTTGTAGCAAGCAAGGAAATATGTGGAAGTTTGAGAGGATTGACCCCCATGAAAACTAATACTAGAGAGCATAAAGGAGCCCATCCTAAATAGAACAAAGTTTTTGGGGCTTTTGGCCTTTTAGGGGTGCTTCAGTAATACTTAGTAATGTGAGATTCCCTGATAAGACCTCAGTTTTCATGAGTAGGTGGTGTCTGATAGAGACTGGAGCTTAACCAAGTGGGAAAAACATTCTCTTCCCAAGCTGTAAGCTAACCAGGGAGGTGCTACTCAACTGCTCCCATGAAGGAAGCAATAAATTCATTTTACTCATAGGCTGCTGACACAGAGCACACAAGTGGCTGTGTCTGAAAAGTGTGTACATCTGGAAATGAGATTTATATCCAAGGCTGTTTTGCCACTTTTACTGAAGAAATAGTGCTTACTGTAGGTGCAGATTTTTTCAAAAGAATAAGAAGTACATAAAAATAAACATCATGAATGGCTCACAGAAAGAAAATAGGTTGCTTTTTATTCCTAAAAAATATTTAGTCATCTTTCTTACTGTTCCTGTCCCTGTCTATACTTAACTTTAAAAACCTTGCCTTTTGAGGTTCAGTGAATACTGAGGCCTTTATCTAATTTTTGTCTAATTTGTGTGTGTTACTATATAGTTCATATCTGTTTAGTGAAATCATCTTAATAGATGTGCTGGGACTTTCACTCATCTGAATGTTTCTTACGTCTTCTATACTGACACTTTCAATTTCAAAGAAGAACTGTAAGTTAAATCTTATTTTAGTTAAGCTGTATTGGGCTTTTGAGAATAAAGTTTTAAAATGTGTTTATTTAGTGCCTCAATGCATGTCCCCACATGCCAAATTTTAGCATGTACTTGCATACCTTTCTAGAGGGGGTAGGATCTTATTTACTGCGTGAATTGAAGATGAAATAATAATAAATGAAAATTTACATTCTATGGAAGTACTCTTGTGAAAGCAAGAACAATATTTGTGAGCAGTTTCTTATTTAAAAAAATAAAAGTATATGGGGTTGTACTCCCTTGCACCTCTTCTTGGTGTGTTAGCTAATGCTTGCCAAATGAGCTGCTTTAAGACTTGTAGGGGTGTTTGGCATATGAGTTATGTGAGAGTAGTTGAGGACTCAAAAGGATGAAGTTCCACATCCTGTTTACATATATAGCATATTGTTTTGTGATTGAGCTATGTCTGGGTACCCTTTGGTATCCTTTCAGAAACACAGACAGTCCAGCAGAGTTTAACGATGAACATTGTAGTACACACAACCCACCAGACCAAATACCTCCCTCCACTGGTGTCAGAAAGAGAAAAGATTTAAACTGGTGTGGGGAAAAAATAGTCCTTTATCACCTTTTTGTGTTCTGCTTACCACTGAAAGTTTCAGGTTTTGCACAATTGCCCATCTGCTCAAAGGGACAGCTTTAACTGGTATTGAAAAACACATCTTTTGCCCCAGATGTGTGCCTGGGGTGTTTTGCAGTGTTACCTGGCGTGATACTTTTTCATCCATCTTCGTTGTAATTCTGGGGAATTTGACTTCTGGGAAATTTGCTTAGTATTGATTTAACTTCATTTCTGTTAAAAGAAAACCTGAGAGGACTGGCTTTCTAGCTGTGCTATAATAATGGAATATCTCCAATATCTGATTAATACAGCTGGGAAATATATTTTTGTTTCACAGCCAAAACAATAATTGGGGAGGGGAACAAGTCAGGCTGAAATGAGATAGAAACTTTTCAGAATACTTGATGAATCAAACTTGTACTGATCCAAAACAACTGCAGAGTAAAACATTCTCTTTTTATTTAATTTCTTTCTTTTTCCAGTACAGTTCTTAGAACAAAAAAGCCAGATAGTCTACATGAGATCCTGGTTCAACTTTTTGACATTTCTTCAAGTGACATGATTTGCTCTTAAGTACCAAAACATGCTGAATATTTAAAAAAAAAAATAAAAATTTTGAAGATGACAGCAACCAAACAAAACTCCAGTACTGCTGGGTTTAACTAGTACTGTTTACTGAATTAGGCCAACGTGCAAAATAATTTACTTCTCCTTGAACTCAGTTTTTCTGACATTTATCACTGGATAAAGTAAAGATTTACATAAGCCCACTTGAAGAAAGGACTATGTGGAGGCTTTCATGGCAGTATTTTTATTTGTGGACTCTGCTTGCTGTTAGGAAGCAAATACGTGTGGGATGTCAATCCTTAATGTGACTCCTACTTTAGATTTTGTCACTAACTTTCTCTGCATTATTAAATCTGAACTTTGTAACCCTCTTTGACTTCTGTATGGCTCCTGAAGATTGATATTTTAATATACACAGAATCACAGAATGTTAGAGATTGGAAGGGACCTTGAAAGATCATCTAGTCCAATCCCCCTGCCGGAGCAGGACACCTAGATCAGATCACACAGGAACACATCCATACTTATGACTTGAATCCACTGGCTGCATGTTAAGTGCTGGCAATGGTCACTGAGCCCTGTTCTGGGACCATCAGCTGTTTATTTTCTCAGTTTGCTCTGAGCGGTGCTGAGTTGTGACTCTACACACAGCACACCCTTGCTGCTGGAAACTGGTCCTTGTGATGGAGGACTGCTCTTGTCTGGTCACATCTGCTGGTTCTTACAGGTGGCATGGAACCACCCACAGGGCACTGGCTACGATGGGAGCCCTCCTTATGTGTCAGGCAGGATAGCCAAAAATTTGTTAGCCTTTCTTTCAACAAGGAAAAAAAATATGATTAATCTTAAATAAGGTGGCTGTTTCCAGTGTGTTTGAGGGAGCAGTTTTTTCCAGTGCTATTTCAGGAAGAAGATGGACTTGGAGAAGGTCTATGGAAGCTACTGCTGCAATACTGACAGATGGTGTGAGGACATTGGCCAAGCTGGTTTGTATTGCAAGGAAGCCACATTGAAAGATGTCTGTATTTGACTGAAAGTTGTGGATATCCTAGCCCTGAGGGATGGGGAATGGAAATGAAGTGTATGTGCTGCTTGCTGGCTGTGCAGAGAAAATGTGGTACCCCCACCATTACTGAGAGATGTCCAGAAAGGATCGAATTGCACTTGTAGGCTCTTGTTCCTGGACACATGTGGCCATGCTCACGGCATCCACCATCACCTCTTTGTGGCATTTATCCTCCAAAGCAGGCTCAGAAATCCCCTTGCTTGGGTAAATGGTGAACTGCACTATTACGTTTTCTCAGTGCTGTTCTCCTTGAGAACGCAGGGGAAGAGGGCTCACAGGACACAGGGAGGGGATTCTGAGTGATACCCAGGAGAGCACTGCCACGTGGGACAGGTCTGTCACATCTCCCTTGCAAATGCATGTGATTTAATGGAGAAAGAATGCCAGAGCGCACAATTGTCAAACAAGCTAGATTTTTCTTTTCTCTTTTTATTTTTAAATCTGCTTTGTGTCATACCATCATGACAGTTACTGTTCCCTTTGTGCTTTGAAGTAGATCAATAGGTTTGTTGTCGGGTCAAGACAAAGGGCTTGACAGCCCAGAAAACAAATTACTTGTTTCCTCTCCTGTTCAGTCCTCCTCTTGTCATGGAAGTTGTTAGCTGTAGAAGATGACTTTTTCAATGTCATCAGGTTCTGTTGGTGTCAAAATATCTGGAACAGATAAAATACCTATTTATCTCAACATAGTTCAGCAGTATCTTTGCTTGATTCAGCTTGTCTTTATGGTAATATTTTCCTATATTACTGCAATGCTGCTACCATCTCTTCTAACCAGTGCCCCTCTGCTTGACAAATAAACAAGCAGCAGAGGAAGATCTCCTTCAAAAAGGAGGACTGTGTGTTTGTCTGGGAGCAGATATAGTAATAACAACAGCAGTAACATTAATAAGCTCTCACTTCAACATCCTAGCAGACAGATGTGTTTCTATTGAAGCGGAATTCTTAATTTCTATAGCGGGAAACATATTTTCCATATCTCCTTTATATGGAAGGCATGAGTGGAAAGACTCTATGTCAGAAATCATCCATTTTGTCAAGATACTGACTTTTATTTTCCACTGGGTCCTTTTAAGATTTGTATTTTACAGTCTGTGTCAAAGACCAATTCTGGTCAAGACTTACTGCACATGGATGAGCTATAAACAGAGTTATGAAAAAGGGCATTTGAGGCTTCTGTAAGCATACATCACACTGCACTTCTGAAAAGCCTGTACCCTGTGAGTTTCTCGGTCTCTAGTTTCATTCTTGTACCTTCTGCTCTCCTTTCAAGCAACTATTTAAATCTATGCTTTGGAGCTTTGAGGTGTGCCACGGTGTGTGAACATGATTACACCTCTGGTCTCCTTCCCAAAGCACAACTGTCTTGAAGTGGTCACAGGGAGTATAAAGTCTGAGCATTCATCCACCATACAGCATGACAGTCCGGTTCTTCTCACACCAGTGCTGGTTTTATGTTCAGTTGCTCTGAGCATACCTTGCTGGCTCCACTTTATACTGATAATCACAAACCCAGATGAAATTATTTTGTTTTACCTGTAGAAAGCGTGATGAGGAAAACATCAGCTACTTTCAATCCCCACTGTTTAACTGTAGATTTTTTTTTTTAAATTTCTTTCTGATATTTAGTGCTGCGGTTTTGGGACTGCACACACTGTTATTTATACGTAGTGTGGTGGAAGAAAGCAAAAATAAGCTTTGCTTTAACTGTGAAATCATAACCAATATTTTTCAGAGCAGTAAAGCTAGTGCAAATTAAGAGAACTTCTGTCTGTCAGGATATTCTTGTACTTCAGTGTCTGTCTCTGTTCAGTACTGGAGAAACATCAACTCTTTATTGCAAGTGTGTGAAAGCTCTTGCTGAAACACCTTCAACAGGAACTGTAGAGGGATGAAGGCTGTTGGCTGGGCGGGGATGTCTCGGGTTGCTTGGGCACCTGCTGGTTCTGTGCACACAGAGGCTGATCGTGCACTCCACTGCCTTGTCAAAACCACCAAATGATGGAAGTGTTTTGGTTTTGGAAGGAAGTCCACACCTTGGAGAGCAAGTCAATATTTGCATCCCAGAGCTGAGTCCTCCTGAGCTGGAGTTGAAAACTGATTCCCAAATATATGCATTCCCCTGGGATAATGTGGTCATGATTAAACATCTGCTAAGGGAGGGCAATTGAGGGAGGAGTGATGTCCAGTCCCTTGGTCTGATTCACGAGGTACTATTTGTAATTTCAGAATGCTTCTCGGGATAAGACCACAGTGAGACTTACATTTGAGCTCAGTGTTTGTGCTGTGAAGTCTAAACTCCTCTTTTTTTTGTTTTGTTTTGTTTTCCCTTTTCTACCCTCTTCTCAGTTAATGTGACTGAAGTTACAATGCCTCCTATTCACTTCAACAGTGGAGGGAATGCTTCTCTACACAAAAACTATAATTTTTGGGAAACTGAGTTTTCACTGGGGGGTGCTGGTGGTAGATGCTTCTCCCAGCACCCCAAGATGGGAAAACAAATGTGGTAATGCTATGATAATTATTAGGATTAATGACATATATTGCTATTATGCCTGATCCCTGGTTTTCCCCATGTTCTCCATGCTTTCATGCAAAATTGTCCATGCAAAAAAATTTAATGCAAAAAAATTGCGTGCAAAAATCCGTGCAAAATTGTCCCTTTTGTTCCATAGAAGTTTTCTCTGTCTAGTTGGAATTTTAAATTTAGGCTGCTATGGAAAACTATTTTTATTCATGTGGAATATAAATCACTATGCCATTTATAACTATTTTTCCCAAAACTGTATGAGTATGAAAAAAAAATGCAATCCTGGTTTAAAAGGAGAGCTGTAGCTTTTTATAATTCTCAGTGCAGCTCTTTATTTATTTATTTATTAAATCCTGGTGTATCACATTTATTTCCCCTTACTCATACTTTCTATTTTATGGACCATGAGAACTCTGAGGACCACAATAGCTGTTTGGTATCTGTCAAGCAATACTCTGTGGTATTTCATAAATGGTGAGGGGCATCAGTATCATGCTTGGAAGATCAGCTGGATAAAGGGGACACAGAGTAGAAAGGTTGCACAGATGTTCTGGGAGCTCAATTCTTGAATTTCATAGACCAGGAGTTTGATTATATTCGGAAATCACTGAAGCAAAGAGTAAATATAAAGCTCTGTGACCAGAAATCCCTGCAGCAGATATATACTATGTGTTAAATCTTACAATTAAACCATAGTGGTGCCAAATCTGCTTCTAAAGCATGACCTGTAGAATTTGATGATATTTCTGAAGGGACCATCTGCAATGCCTCAGTGCCTCGTCCAGGAAGGTGGGGTTGCTGCTCAGTGTCTCTGCAGTGGCTGGAGAAGGAGAGCCTCTGTTTCTTCTTCCACAGCTTCAGCCTGTTGGCTCTGGATAACCTCTGGTTGCTGTCAAGCATTGCACATGCAGAATTTCTGTTACTTATGCATATCTGTTTTCTGTTTTCTATGTTTGGAATTGCTGCTCATTTAACTGTGACTAATGGATAGCTTGAGCAGAGATATCTGAAGAGAGACTGTTTGAGCTGGGATCACACAAAAACCCCTATCTAATCTACCTACATGTATAGACACATCATCAACACTTGCAGTTGCACTTCCCCACACAGAATCACTGCTTGTCTGAAAAAGAGATTTGTTTTCAGTTCAATTTTGGATTAAAGAAGTTGTAAAAAGGAATGCTTTGCTCAATCTGATACAAATAAGAAGAGCCACACTCTCTGATTGAGGGCTGCATATCAAATACATGCTGCAATAGAGAAGGGTAAAAATTAATTTTCATTTGGATTTTTATGCCAATACTGTTTATGACAGGTGCTGAAGTATGAAAAAAAAAGTTGCTGTGAAATTGTATTGGGTTTGTGTGGCAAGGTTGTGGTAGCAGGGGGACTACAGGGGTGGCTTCTGTGAGAAGCTGCTAGAATTTTCCCTGTGTCCAGTAGAGCCAATGCCAGCCAGCTCCAGGATGGACACACCACTGGCCAAGGCTGAGCCCATCAGTGATGGTGGTAGAGCCTCTGGGATAACATGGTTAAGAAGGGGGGGAGGAGGGGAATGTGCAGCAAGAACAGCAGCTGGAGAGACGAGTGAGAATATGTGAGAGCAACAACTCTGCAGACACCAAAGTCGGTGAGGAAGGAGGGGGAGGAGGTGTGCCAGAGCAGAGATTCCCCTGCAGCCCATGGTGCAGAGCATGGTAAAGTGGCTGTGCCCCTGCAGCCGTGGAGGTAATGGTGGAGCAGATGAATTAATTTCTCATTACCCTACTCTGATTTCAGTGGTAGTAAATTAAATTAATTTTCCCCAAGTCAAGTCTGTTTTGCCAGTGATGGTAGCTGGTGAATGATCTCTCCTTGTCCATATCTCAACCCATGAGCCTTTCATTATATTTTCTCTCCCCTGTCCAGCTGGGGAGCGGAATGACAGAGTGGCTTTAGTGGGCACTTGGTGTCCAGCCAGGGTCAACCCACCACAGAAATATTAGGTGGCATGAGATACATAACACTTGAAATAGTCTGCCAGCTTAAGATGGTGCTGTGATGAAGTGCTGTTAATGCTATCTGCTTTATCTGTCCAGTTTGCTCATATTGTTGTCATTCCTGTTTTACTGAACAAAATTATGGCAAATCAAATTCACACTAAAGTCTGTAAGGCTTCAAAGCATCTCTATACTGAGGGGAAAAAATAAATCTTCCTACAGCTAATGTTTAATCAATGTATTGGCTTTTCTCCTTCAGGTACCATCAAATATAGTGTAGCCAGCCACAGATGTTCCTGATTGTATTGTTATTTTGTTAAATAATGGTTAATACACTTTTTAAGCAGCTTGAAAGTAAAATCTGCTTTCAAAACAATTGGGCAAATAAGTTCTTGTATGTTTGGATGTGTTACTGTACCTAGTGGTGGCATTATGGCTGTTGCAGTTGGCTTCACTTGTGTGGAGGTGAAGAGCTCTTTTTAAAATGATGTGTTTTGCAGCACTGCCCTGTACCTAAGGGGCAAACAGGTGGTCTTTTCATCTTCTTGTGTGCTCCTGTTCTCACCGGTTATTGCTGTTCTGTTTGAGTATAGCCTGTGTTGGAGGTGTTGAAGCTTCTTGGAGGAACAGGATTGGCTTTGTCCATCATGTCTGTGTAACTGATAAAATGCTTCATGGGAGCAGCAGATGTTGGTTTCTGCAACAGTGGAAATAGTCTAGTATCCCAACTTTGCGTGGAGCTTTTCAGTCCTTAAAAAGGTTTTCTGTGATTTTTTTTTTTTTTTTTTTTTAATTCTTGTCTGCATAAAATATGTTAACCAGTTCACAGTGACTTGCATCACTTCAGTCCAGGACAACCATGTAAATCATGTTGATGTTTCGTGGTGCTGAGAAACAACAGAACCTCAAAGCATATATTTATGTGTTGTCATTCCAAGTCTGATGTTTATATAGGTGACAGATGCAGAGAAAGAAAAAAGGAGAATCCTCAGTAGTTTTTTGCAATACTCTTCACTTTTTTCCCTGAAGATCGGCTAATGATAGTCAACATGGTTCTTGTGCTCTCCTTTCATTCCTTTTCTAGAGATTCCACATTGAAACTTCTCCAGCCCTTGACACCCTACTTGTTGTTTTGGATCTAATCTGTACTCTGCTTGCTATATTCTAGTCTACACTCTCTGCTCTCCCCTCCTCCCCTGCCCTTCTTTGAGTTACAGACTCTTCCAAATTGCCTTAAAATTCTAAGTTTTGAGAATGTCTTGATATCTGCAGGAAACTGACACGTTACAATTTTGTTGTTGTAAGGATTTTTTTTTTTTTTTTTTTTTTTTACAAAAAGGCAAAACCCCCCAAGCCCCATCAAAAAAACTCCAAACCAAACAACAACCACCCTACCCCAGACCTCCCAAACTGCCAGAAAATAGTTTTTAATGTTGCCTGAGTAGTAGTTAGATAGCAAGTTCTGAGCACTTGCCTTGTGTGCACTTGATGTCTTCAGCAGAAACTGAGAGGAACAGACCTGGCACATCTGCTGGGACTGGTCAGATTGCCGAGAGCCACCAAGGAGGGCTGCAGTTGGAAATGGCCATTTTATCCAGACTGATGTGAGAGGCAATCCAGAATTTGTGGATAATTAGGAGTGATGTGACTGTGCGGTTAACAGATTGAAATAGAAGACAGGTCCTGTCTTTCGGAGAAGACAGAGCAGTTTGGGGGCTGTCATTGCAGATTAGGTGATTTGGGGGGTGTGTGTGTGTGTGTGATAAATGGGGAACAGGAACACGTTCAGGAGGAACTAATGCACTTACTCATGGAAGAGGATACAAGAGGGTATTATTTCCAAACAAGACAGAGCAGAGATAAGGAAATGGGCCAGTATGAATGTGTAGTTGTCTCCTTTTGACTACTTGCTAGTGCTATTGACGACTATTTTCTGCTGCCCAAGGAAAAAAAAGTAGCTGCAGAGCTATGGTGGGAATTGTGAAATCGGAACCATGTAATGTCTTTAGTCTGCTGTCAATTAGTCTCTCTGATACAAAACCATGATGAATCCCACTGTGCCTTTTCCCTGTTGAGCCTAAGAAAATTCATTTTCAGTTTGCAAGTCTGTAGATGCCCCTTCTGTTCGGAGGGAATAACAAAAGATGTCAAGCTACATGTCAAACTAAAATAGTGAGAAAGTAGAAAAAGAAAAAAAAACTGTAAATGAAACAAAAAGCCCCGAGAAAGATGTATTTGTGGTTGAATGCAACTGACTTAAGAGTTATTAAATAAGCCTGAAGTTTAGTACAAGCTCATCAGTAGACTGTGTTTGCAGCTCATATCACAATTAGAGGTGTTGCCTCTTTTTGAGCGGAAAAAGGCTTGGAAATCCTGCTGTGTATTCAGGAATAAAAATACCTTTTAAAGTTAGAAAATCACAGGTGAATCCCTGAGTGAGGTAAGCCTGAATGGTCCAAAGAAGCCCTTGGGTTGTCATAGGGGAAGCGGGCAATGCGTGTGTCTTACGGGAGAGCTGGAGAATGGTGCAGAGCAGGGGGTAGCCTGCAACACCCCATGGAGATGCTCACTCTGTTAGCTTGAGAGGTTGGCTGCTGTTTGGCGATGGGTAACACCTCCATGGATGCGACAGTTCTGAGCAAGGAGGTAAACAAGACTGAGATGGATAGAGCAGTCAGTTCTGATAACACTAAAAGTGGATGGTATTTTTTTTTTCCCCCCCTCCCTAAGACAGCCTGGTATGTCACTGTTCTAATTACTGCCTTCATTATTAATGCTTTGAGAAATGAAAGAATTAGAAGGAGGTAAACAAGACTGAGATGGATAGAGCAGTCAGTTCTGATAACACTAAAAGTGGATGGTATTTTTTTTTCCCCCCCTCCCTAAGACAGCCTGGTATGTCACTGTTCTAATTACTACCTTCATTATTAATGCTTTGAGAATTAGAAAAATATGGGTTTGTTTCTGTGGGGAGTAATTTCCTTTCGCCTATGACCACATATAAGATGTTCTGGGATGGGCTTGTTCAGTACTCTGCTCCAAATGTTTTCAGGCTGAAGGAAAGCATATAGTCTGCTGATTCCTCTCCTGATTGCACGTCATTTTAAGGAGGCAGATATTTTAGATATTCTGCTATATGCAGAAATCTTATTTAAAATTAAAAAGAAGAATACTTTTATTTCTTTAAAGAGTTTAATTTTAGAGTCAGTTTCTGAGTAGGCTGGGTTAAAATGTAGATATACTGTAGCTGTGACAGAGCAAAGAATCAATAGGTGATTATATCCTGATTTACGTGACATAAAAGTTCGGAGATATACAGCTGTCTACTTTTAGATCCTCTTTCAGGAAAAAAATAGTCAATGAGAGCCTAATTTACATTACCAGTACTTTTGACTCTTAGAGGAGCTGGCTGATGGAGAATATCATAACCTCAGCTATTCTGCTGTTTGATAAAAAGCCCAGGAGACATTGAAAGCCAAGAATAGGATATGGCCACAAATCGCTTCAGAAATGAAGCATTGATTCTGTTTTGAAGAAAACATGTTGAATACTGGCATGCTGTATTCTCCCTTTTTTTGGCCAGAAATCTTCAGTGTTTATTGAGAGTGAAATTCATCCATGTGCTGCGAACTATGTGCTCCAAATAAAGCTTCAGTGAGCTTTTAATGTTGGATATATCATCTGCTGGCTTTCCTGCATAAGGATGAGTTTCTCCTTGAAACAAAATGAAGACTGAGAGCAGATAAGGTAAAATAATGATGGAATGAAATAAAACTGGTCTATCAGAAGAAATGGCACAAAAATCCAATTTGGGACAGGAAAATGGGCATACATATTATTTTCTACTGTCTGCTATTTCGCACAAAGTATGGTTACAACAGGAAATCAATGGAAAATAAAAATTGCATATAGGGCAAACTGCTAAAAACTGTGAGGCTGTACTTCTCCACTCAAATTAAAAGGTAAATGCAACAGAGGGATAATATATGGGTTTCATATCTTTAGATAGCTGTAGGTTTGCTTCCTTCCTTCCTTTATTGATGCACTACTTTCAACTTTTATTCTCGATGTTGTTTCGGCGGTGTGCCTGTCTTGATTATACAGTGAATGCAGACAAATGTTCTACATCAACACTTTTAAAATGCTATTTCTGTCTGTAACTTATTATTTTCAAATTAAAGATTCTCTGAAGCCATTTATATTTCATGGCATCAAATCTTTTCCATATGTGGCTGGATCTGATGCTTACACCACACCTGTACCTAATCCTATTGTGCCACCAGTGTTTGTCCTTTTTATTGGCCCCATAGATCATGATGCTAACCTTGAAGGGATTTGTGTAAGTATCTTAAACTCTTCAGATATAACCCTCACTTACAATCACTATGACACAGCTGGTAGAAATAAGAAAGCTGCCTAGCGTATGAGGTATTATGATCTTTTTCTCCCCTATAATATAGGAAAATGGCAAAAGTTCTTTAAGTGCAAATATACTGTTCGATTTGCAAATTAGAAACTGGGTTTGGGTCTTACTTTATTGGTAGTTCCCATGAAGAAACAATAGGATTCAAATGTCAGTGAAGCTTTACTGCTAAAATCCCAAATTTATTGTTGATAAAAGGATATATATTTGGTAACTTTTTTCACCAAAGTGCAAAAAAACCCCAAAACTAAATAAAAAAGAAAAACCAGCTGTAACCATCTGAGAAGTTAACTGCAGAAGGGAAGAACTAAGATTTGATTAATATCTTCCAAACTATCTTCCTCTTGGCTCTAAGTGCTGTTGCAACAAACATCTGTAGCTTTCCCTGCACTCCCTACATCTGTTTCTTTATATTTCTCTTGCATTTACAGTTGAAAAAAATAAATGTTTTTCTTCCCCCTCTTGCTCTTTTTTTTTTTCCTTTTTTGTTTGAATCCCCAGTGGCCCATTACCTGTGGTAGAGTAACTCTGACTGTTGAGCTGCTGGCTCCATGCGAGGAATTTTTTAGCTTACCTTTGAAATATTGGAAAGTGGGGGAAATCGGTTAAGTGGCTCAGTCTGAGTTACTATGACCCACAGAAGATCATTCAGCCACCTAGTGATGAAGATCTACTGGAATTTGAGTCAGTTCATTAATACTTTCTCTTTTTCTACCTTTCTACCTAAGTCAAAGGAAATTTTGATTTAAAACAAAACACAGCAAAACACCAAACGTCATCCTGTTCTAGCAAGCCAATTGCCTTTAGTAAGCAATAAATGAATTTTTAAGGTTTTGATGATAGCTGTTGAGATGGCTTTGTGCTTTTAAGGTTATAATTATTCAGTAAAAACCTTTCAGGCTTTCAAGATGCATGGAATTCTCTGATCTGTAAACCACAAGGTTTATGTAAAATGTATGAACTGGTGACTCTTCCAGAACAGTGACCCATACAGTTTTTATCTTGGTTTATTTTGTCTCGGGGAATGTTTGGAGTTGTTCAGCATGCATCTAAGAGTGTTTATTAGTCAGAAATTTGACTGTCTAATCGAAAGGCTTGTTGATCAAGGAGCTCTTGTCACATCACTTTCTGGCATAGCATTTTTAAAATTGCCTATAAACCTCTGCCTATTCATATTCAAGGGTATTTCTTTCGTTGCCCCACATTGATTCAGCAGCATAATTTCTGCTCCAGTATTTCCAAGAGCATCAGGTCTCTCCTGGGATGGAAACCTGCCATTCTCTACCCTAAGCACCCTGTTATCAGCTGTGCTTACTCAACAGGCTCAACTTGAGTTTGGATGTTGATGGTTTTTTTTTTTTTTAGGATATATGTGCATGTGGCTGGTAACCAACATAAGGTGAATCTAATGTGTGGGGAAAAAGCTTCTCAGTCCTGGTTCACGGTATGTGCCTTGGCAATGTCTCAGCTCCACCTTAAGACCTACATATGGATCATTCTGCTCTTTTCATGTAGAGGAAATCCGAGTAGATGGAAAAGAGAGGAAAACTAGACATGACTGGGGTACCACAAAGTAAACAAGCTGTGGTTCAACTGGAGAGCAGAACTGTGCCAACCGGCCTGCTGGAGGCTCTTTTATTTAAAACAGTAACAACAAAATTCTTGTAGAGAAAAATCATGTTAAAGAAGAGTCTATCTTAACTTCTGTACCTGGATAGGTTTCTGTGAGCATTGATATAGCTTTGCCAGTCTGATTTTCCAGTTCCCATGGTACTGTGTCCTATAGATACTATATAACTGAACAATAATGCTCTCCTCCAAGGAGGTTGTCATTACTGCGTGTTTTCTGTTGTACTCATTGCTGTAGGATCTGGTTGCAATGCACAAGACTAGGCTGTACCTTGCTACGCTTCTGTGTGGATTCAATTAAAAGGCTGGGCTGCCAGGATGTCTGTGTTACACCTGTGCTTGGAGCATTTCACAGCTGCTCTGATCAATAGAGGTTCAGCATCAACTGACTGGATTTGGTGCAAACACGTTTTTTTTTCCTCTGAGCACTTAGTGATTTGATGCTCCTTTATCTGCCTTCCATAGGGATCAATATCCTTTTGCTGTTTACTTTATGAGGGAGGGCTGGACATAGGCACCATTATCAGACCCTTTCTTTCTGAAGTAGGTTCTTCCTCCTCTCCCCTTCAGTGGCTGTGATTTATGTTACTTTAGTTGTATCAGACAGGATTTTCTTTGTTACACTTTTTTTTTCCTATTTGTGGGGCCTGTTTAGCCCTTTTAATTGCTGGATGACTCTTAAATATCAGTAATTTTTTTTTTCTGTTCCTAACCTCCCTAGAGACTTAATGGAATAATGAAATGTAAGCAGCTATTAAATTAATCCTTGGGTTAGAATACTGGTGTAGGACTGGGACCCAAATCATGCTGAGTCTGGAGGAGCTTAGAGCTGTACTGGGTTGCTTTGGTATTCCACCATTAGAAAGGACTTTTCAATCATAAAAGGTTTGCTATACCTTGTAAGCAGCAGAAAACACAATTTCCAGTACTGGCTGTTGTGTGAGGGGGCAAGTCTATCAACACCATGCCCTGTCCTACGAACACCTAGGATTTTGCCTGGTAGGATTTTTCTCCCCTGTGGATTATGACTGATTTCCATTGCATTTTTCTGAATGCAATAATGTGCTTACTCATTGTATGTACCGATATCTTTTTTTATTGTCAGAAAAGATTGGGAGGGGAAAAAAGAAAGAGAATGATTTTATGTATTTGCTTCCATGTTTGGTTTTTTTTTTTTAAATACTTTTAATTCTATTTACCTTAAAGATAACAACTGCATTATTTCTTTAGGGTGGTTTCTACTTTACTTACAGCAGCAGTGATTCTTGTGGGCAATTACTCAGGGCAGCAGTTAATTATGAATACTTAATGGCCCGAGTTCTGGAAATCCTAATAATAATTCCAGTCTCCTGTGTTTGCAGTTCTAGGAAATTAAATATTACTAAGCAGAATACCTTGTTTAGGAGGTTTTCTCCTTGTACATGTGGGAGGTGTCATCATAATTGAATCCTAGTTTGTACATCATTGGAAAGGGAAAATATGTTTCATCCCTGGTGCATGTGTGTAGTCTCCAACTGACAGCAGCACCTGCAGCTTACAGCAGAAAATGTGCATTTGAGTGGGAAATAAGAAACAATTACATGGAAATTTTTAAATTTCTCTTCCTTACAGACATCACTTAGCAGCTCTAGCCTTGGAGAAACTCTTGCTCACTTACAGAACTGAAGCACCGTGTTCTCCACGCTTGTGAAGAGATGCTTAGGGATGGGAATTGAAGTGAAGAATTATTTTCTTTTTCCTCATCCTCCTTAAGACATTATCCAGTGAGTGGTGAGAGACTGAAGGATTTTCCCGGAGTCTGAATCAAGCTCTGCTGAGAGCACTTGGTGGAATCACAGGAGCCAAGCTGAGAGCTGAGTACTCCTGTCTGTCATGGCTTTGCTATGACAAGCGTCATGCACAAGTTGCTTTTCCTACCTATTTGCTCTGCACAGACTAAATTCTTCTTTATGCTAAGAGAGATGTGCTGAAATGTCTTAAATCCTTATGAAAACAGCTCCTCCTGAGCTGAATAAATAGCAGTTCACTTGTGGTGCATGCTTCTGCCAGACCACAACAACCATGGGATCACAATAAATCTGTTCCCATTTGCATTCTCAGTAAGAGCTTCATTGAAGCAGGTTTGCTTTATGTTGGTCTCATGAGTAACCAAGGCTGATATTAATGTACGTATCAACTGTATTAGAGATGTCTCTGGTGTCCCCCAGGCAGGTATTTCCATGTTAATATCCCTTTCTTTGAAAGGATTACATTCTGTTCAGTCTCCTCTTTGTGGAAGGATACAATTTTTTAGTAGTATCTCTATCCTTTTCTTCATCCGCATATGGTGTTTTTGGGGGCTAGGGGACACCATTCAGAACCTGAACCTTCAGCCACTCTGGAAAGAGAACAGAGGGGGACAGAGGGGAGGTCCGCCTGGCCCCACCACTCACCCTCAGCGGCTGCTGGCAGCAGATGCTTCAGAGAAGAGTGCAGGAACAAATCAAGCCTGCAGATCTGATATACTCTTCCAGCTTCTGGAAATATGCAGTTTAGAGAGTTTCTGAGCTGGAGATTATATTGTGTCTTTGTATTTAACAGTCCTTGATGGTCTTTTCTATGATACAGCTCCCTACTGTCATTTTTGAGGAAACTGGGGTGAGGATATGAGTGCTGCGAACAGCTGAGGTGTCCAAAATGTATTTGCATTTGCAGATGGGATTCCATCCCACCTCTACATTTCACTGCTTTTTATTATCTATTTATTAGAATATCACTGCAAAATAAGTGATTTGGCAGCATGTATTCCCCTGTATTATCACCAATAATCAGAAATGGCTTTTGTTTGATACTGCTGCCACTTTCTTTTTCTATTTGAACCCTTGGGAGCTTAGATCAGTGAAAACTGTCATGAGTCACAGAACCTTGCTTCTCTTACCTCTTTAGTTTTGAGACTGTATCTTTCCAAGTGTTGTATTTGTAATTTTCTTTTCTCTTCCAAGCCTGAGTCTTTTCATAAATCGCGAGGGAACTAAAATGGCTAGATTGGATGCTTAACTGTGGGCAAATATGGGTATTTTCTTTATTCTTCTGTAGATGTCTACACAAGATGTGATAGTTTGCTAGAAAGTATGACCAAAATCCCTCAGTTATTTAAGAATTAAAAATAAATCAATCATGCTCTACAGAAGGTGTCTTAACAATTTTAATGCAGTATTTTAACTCGATGTACTTGAAAATACTTTATTCCTCACACTTCTGAGCCAGTGTGAGTCTGTTTAATTTTTCCTCCACTTGTCTTCCTGTGCCTAAAAACACGTTACCTTTCACCAGTCGATGGGACAGTCACTCTCTGGTGCCAAGGCAAGAGGCAGTAACTGACACAGCACCACGGCAGGGCACATTGTGCTCCGGTTTGTCAGCTCCTTCCCACTGGCTTTGTGCTCTTTGCTTTGAGAGTGGGGAATGTTCATCCAGCTTAGATCACAAGTCAGGCAGCACGTCACCCACAGCAAACTGCGGCAGTAGGCCAGCAAATAATTTGGTATTGGTGGCTTTGAAGATACTTCTTGAAGAAACAGGTAGGCATACAACATTGCCCTTAATATCCTTCTCGATTATTTTCTTTTCCTGCAGATCTTCACAATTGTGTAGCTATAAAGTCACAGACTATTTTGATCCTCCTCTGCATCTTGCTCCCCAAGGAGCATCCTTGAAATATTGGAGAGACGCACATTTTATCATCAAAGGACAAATACAGGATGGTGGATCCAGGAAACCATAGGGTCTCTCTGAGCTCTGATACCATTGTGCAAATGCAGTGCCTGTTCTGGGAGTGCAGAGCGTTCACTTTATTTTGCCTCTGCAGGGCGGTGATAACTTCTGCAGCATGCAAGGCAAAACATAAGTAACCTTTGTCATCTTTAGAAAAGGTACTTGCTGAGAAGCATTGTATTCAGAGCCTTCCTGGGCAAATTGTGAATAATGTAGTTGTTAGGCCCCTTGGTTCTTCCTTGCTGGACTCTGCTCTGCCAAGATATGTGCTGAGCTGCTCAGGAGCAGCTGAGGTGCTCAGAGGATAGAGAAGGCTGCTGATTCATAGCAGTGGGCTTCAATCTGTTCCCATTTTGTTTCTAATAAATTTAAATGAAATGCTCAGTACCCCTGTAGTATCTGTGGGTATTTATCAGCATGTGGGACCTGATAACAGAGGAGAGGTTTAGGGCAAAGCTATTGTCAGTGGAAAAATCACAATTTTAATAGTAATTTATTTAGATTTTCCTGAAACTTTTCTACTGTCCAGCTGCTAACAGCACCTTATTAAGCAGCAGCACTTGTTGTCTGTTTGCTTCTGTCAGAGTTTAGTCGAGTGCTGCCAATTTAAAGCCAGGCTCTCGGATGATCCTTGTGAGTTTAAAACGTGCAGTTACAAGATTCTCAGTGACCCAGAATATCTAGATGGTGCACAGTCAGCTTTCCCCTTTGCAGCCTTTCCTTTGTGAGGAAGGGCTGTGACCCTCAAGGACACTTAAAAAAATTTGGTCTTGATTCTGGGTGAGCATGTGAATGGCACTTTGTAGGTTGGATAGGAGAGACAGGGGTATTGTTGGCAGCACTGAAAGCCATTTATGAAAAGTCTTTCTTCTCTTTTGTTTCTTTCATTTTGGGCCACTTTCTTACAGGCTGTGAATGAAACAAAATAGATGTTCCCATTTCTTAATCGCACCCTATCATTGGGAAACCATATGTTAAATAGACCTCAGCTTTGTGGTCTGAGGCACCATATGCTCTCCTGACGTCAGTTATTGTCATTTCTCTACGTTGGATTATCAGCAACGGACCCACCGAGTGCAGCTTGCTTAGAAGCAGCACAGCTGTCCAGGGGTTTTAAAGCCCAGTGTGAATGTTGTGGTGGTTTATTTATATTGGCTGCTTGAGGAGTTCTTGATTTGCTTTAAATGAGCTTTGTTGGGGGGTGCGTGTATATTGCTCTGAATAGATTTCTTGATATTCTGAGGCATGAAAAAAATGTCATCTAAAAAGAGAAAGACATGGGCGCTTCTTCATTCTCTTGTTACTTGGGAGCCTGTTCTGCAGGAAACTTGAGGAAAGGAGAGCAGAATGTATCCATTTCTTTTTTTCTCTGTGAACTGGTGAGCTGTGTTTGATTTTTTTTTTTAAGTCAGATCTACAGATTTAACAACTTCTCTCACCTTATTTGCTTATTTCGAAACTGTCAAAACACTCAGTTGATTAAAAAATTGAATTGTGTTTAATAACCTTATTGCCCTGCCTCTTGAAGTATCTTCTGGAGTTCAGAGTTTCCATTTTCTCAGGCTGTGACTGCTTGCTGGACAATGGGAGTAAGATAAGTATGTCCATCACTGTACAGGATATATGCTTAAAAAATTTTCAAAAATAATACATCATACTTTCTCAGCAAATATGTGAAAATACAGATGGGTTTTTGATCAACATTCATTTTTCTTCATTTCAGTAGACTAATAAAAATAATTTAATTTGAAGGAAGATTAAAATGTTTGGGTTTAAGAAATGACAAAACAAAATGTTTCTGTGTTTTGATACATTTCTTCTGAAGCTGCCATTCTAGTGAAAGATTGATAGCACAGTCAACTTTTTATCCTGACCTGAAGACAAAACTAATGGTACACTATCAGGATTCTAAAGTGCACTTAGATTCCTCCCACCTAACGAACTCCAATTTGAGTGCTGATGTGTCACTTCAGTGTTTCATAGATCTAGAGGCGGAGAACTGATTAAAGCATCATCACTGAATCTATTTCTGTTCCTTCTGATTTTCCTTCTTAAAACTTGCCTGTTACCTCAAAGGCCTTTCTGCATAACTAAAGGAGATCTGCAGCTGAGACCCCCCCAACACTTAAGAATATATTACAGTGAAACTCCTTGTTTCTAGATGTTTATAATATCAGAAGGATGGTACTGTGGTAATGAAAAGTTAGATGGTAAGATGGACCTAAATAGTGTGTGGGATAAATTGGAGTAAAAAGCTAAAGCACCTTAGTAAAAGATTATTTCCTGATTTTTTTTTTTTTTTTTGCAGGTGATCTGTTACAGTGAGGAGTTTGATTTGTGTGGCAGCTATGTGATTATCCTTCCTCACCAGGGGAAGCGTGTGTTTGTGCTCAGGCTGTCCTGGAGTCTAGTGCTCAAGTGGGGAGAACAAGGAGAGTGCAGGGACTCTGCTTGAAATGGGCTGGCTGAAGCCACAGCAGCTGCTAAATCACTGTCAGGTTTAATCACTCAGCAGAATCTCATAGACCATAGCTGTTTGCTGTTTTCCCAAACAGAGCATTTCAAAACTGCTGACTTGACATAGCAGTTATGTTTGATGGAACTTCCAGGCAGCGTTTTGCTTATGAACTTTCTGCAACTCCTCTCAAATGCTGTTGACCACAGCGATGAGTTTTGTATTGACATTAAAGATAGATTTATTGCACTTAAAGTTTTGCTTCCTTCCAACTTATGAGGTCTTTGAGAGCTGAGATCCAATAATTCCTTGTAAATGGCTACCTCTGCTTTTGAACGAAGCTTCTTAAAGATGATGTATTACTAGCAGTGAGTGCGAGTATATCCCTTCCGTTTTTTCAGAGAAGTGCTGTGTGGGTTATCTTGCTGACAGGAAATTGGAGAACCACAAAGGTATCAAAATCTGGTAAGATTATAGCTGGACTTAAAAGTGTTGGAGATTCCCTTTTCCCTAGTAGGGGATTTTGCTGGGAGTGGAGCTGTAGATCAAAAGCAAAATTATTAGAAGACCTTTAATTAGCTACTATTAATAGGATAACACTTACTAAAGGCAGAAAGCTATTTGCACATCATATTGACTTCGATCTTCAGCCTAAACGCAGGAACAGTTTACAACTCCATGGCTGTTTGCTCAGATACCCTTTGCATTACTCTGTGTGTATGTTCCTGTAGTGTGTGCACACGGCAGACACCACTTTGTCCTGGATGTTGTGCAACCTTTTGTTGATGTTAGTGCATGCAGATGGTCTTGTCCAGATCTGGCCAAGTTTTGGTGTTCTGAGTTTATCAGTTCTCATGGATTCAACAGGACTGCTACTCTCCTGAGCTCGTTAGTCCACAGGAGTTTCTCATGTGCTGTCTCTCAACATAAACTTTTCCTTCATGTTGGTGGGGTGTTTTCCCATGAACTCTGAGTTTAGGTGAACACAGGCAATTTTTCCATCCCTAGTACTAAATTCCCTAAAAAGTATTTTTGAAGGAACACCTTATTTATGAAGTTGTGGAAAACTTTGAGAATAATTTTGGAAGAAAAAGAGAGGAATCTTATTTGTTTTCATGCCAATGTTTTCAGCTCAAGATTTTGAGAACACCATATACACAGTTTCAAGACAGGCTATCTTCCTTCCACAGACACCTCACTATCCCTTGTCAGTTATTCTGTCACCCAAAAGTAAGTTTCAAATGTTGACACTTAGGTCTATTAACTCCTACAGGAAAACCTTGTGCATTTTGTTGCCTTCCCTGGGCCTTCTGTTTGCTGTGATTAATTTTTATTTTTCACTTTCCCATAGATTCAGAGAATTTTTATCATTTTATTTCAATCCTGTTCATTTGCTGAAGGACAGTAGTGACATGTAAAAGCAGAGTCTGCTTGCTGTTTTTCAGTCTTTCTTTTTCCTTTTCCCTTCTCACTCCATCCTTTTCTTCCTCACAGATTTTCTTCCTGAGTGAATGTTCAACCTTGACTGGATATTGTGACTTTTTATCTCCCACCCTCCTAGTGCTGTTTCCCATACCTTCAGTACCTCACTGCCTGTCTATGTATTTGGAAGAGGGATGTATTCCTGGAGGTGGGGTGAGAGTAAGATATCCTGATGACTTTCCTGAGAAAGACTTCTCTTGACCAGGGATTTTCTTTTCCTCTTGGGAGTGTTAGCCTGAACAAGACTAAGTTCCACTTTTTATCTTTTTAAATAATTCTAAATCTTAGAAAAAAAGAAACAACATTGTTCCCTGTTTGTCCTTTTGTCATAAAGAAGGAAAAATGAGGAAATAAAGCCCTGGATAGTTGCAAGGCAAGTCTAAAGGAAAGTGCTCTTTTATTTCTAAATTTATTTTGTTTTCACTGAAAATCCAAGCCTTGTCTGCAATTGTAGACAATTAAAGTAGATGCATTTTCAGTGGCAGAGAAATCTTCTGTTTGCCTCCAGCTCTTTCCATTTTTCATTACAATCACTGCATTTTCTTCCTAAAATGAAAACAACTCAATGGAAGCATGACTGGCAGGATAAAATGATTATAGGATAATTTGTTTGCCAGACCAAAACAAAATCAATTGCTATTGTTTAGGGACCAAAAGCATTAAATAGCTGTGAGATATTTCTGGACCTTTACAAAACATTTTTTTTTCAGGAGAGATAAAGGAGAAAGCTGTCTAACACCCTGAGGTGTTGTTTGTAATTTCCAAATCTACACAGTGATATGAACAATACTTACAGAAGGAATTGTCTGTGTTGGTTTTGTGTTTAAAAAAAAAAAAAAAAGAAAAAGTCAAACCTGACATTACTGAAACTCACTCCAGTTGTGAAACATATTCTTTCCAGGCAAGACTTAATGCTTGCATGTATCAAATAGAAACAATGTTTCATGAAAATACATATAGTAAAAAGAAATATCCTCTCTCCTTCTGAACAGTGAAATGTGAACTGAGTTAAAATGGAGATCAACAAATTTCACTGACTTACCAAGTTCTTACTAGCTTTAATGGAGTATAATGTGATACTCATGAAATGTTTCTAAGACTTTAATCATTGCCCCTATCTCTTCTCAGCCTGCCAGCTCCTTGCTCAGGATATAGTGTTGGGTTCTGATGGAAACCTCTGAGACTTTGCTAAATTGTAGTAAATTGTCTGACAGGTACTAGGGAAACTTAACTTCTCTTGTTTTTCCCCCTGAGCCCTAAGCTGCTCAGCTGTTTGTTTCACGAACAGAACATAATGTCCCACAGTCTGGCTTAAAAACTTGGTGAGAAAAGGGATCAGCCTGAGTTTAAACAAAACAATTTTCCAGGTTTTTTTTCTGGAACTTAGCCCTAAATGTCTGAATCGGTGTAGAGGAAGAGGCAGGGATGCCTGGTAAGGTTGAGAGGAAGAAGCTGGAATTGGGAAAATTGGGAATCTCTTGCGCGTGTTTTTAGGAACAAGGGTCTAGTGTGGTGACCAGTATGGAGCTGACTCTACAGAAAAAAACCAGAGTATTGCAGTGCTTTTATTTTGAAAAGCAGGTTGGAAGAGTGTGTGCTACCTCTATTACTGAGGGTAAACTAAGGCACCATGAGGCTCAGGTGGAGATTTCAATGTTGATTAGTAAAATTAGCCAACAAGTGCTTCTAAGATTGGTATTTTTTTTAAAACATAAAATGTCTTTGCTACTAATTTCAACTGAGTCCGATTCCAAGCTTCACAGTTATGTGGAAATACTGTGTTTTCCCACTCCAAAGGGGGAAAAGAAAAACCATTTCCTGAGGCTGGGGACTTTTCTGCCTTGGTGCATTGAGTTGATTTCTCTTCTTTCTCTTTCAATTAAGGTTGTTATTTTTCTTACTCTAGTAGTCTTGCTGATTGTGCAACCCCCTGCTTCTCCATTGCCAGCTCCTGTGATCTTTTGTATACAAGATTATTTTTTTAGATTAAAATCTGTTTATGTATATGAATGTTTTAAGTCAGTTTAAGTGCATTTTTTTTCCACTCCATAAAACAGTCAGTCCAGATGATGATAATAAAAATTATTATTTTTAAAAAAAGGAAAAAAATAATTGAGAAAGTGCACTGGTACTAACAGATGTAAATTTATTTCTAGTATAGATGTTAACATTTCATTCACTAAAAAGCATATTTACCTATGACCAGATTGATGGCTGGGTTTGCCAAAAAATCAATCTTTCATGAAAGGAAGGCATATTAATTTACAGCTTACTCAAAGCCAACAGGTTATTTTTCTACCAAACAAGTGCCAAATTCTTTCAAGTAGAGCACAGCAGTACAAGAAGTGTTTTTATTAAAATACATTTAAAGAAAATAATTGCTTTCAGAAAGGTATTTGACTGCATTTAATGAACTCCCGGTAGTATTCCTCAGTGCTCTGAAAACCAAAAGGTTACCATGATTCAGGGGGGATCTTCACTACATTGCTTGCCAGCTAGCTTTTAGCTAACAAGGGATCTCTGGGGTCCATGCCTCCTCTGCTTTTCTGACACCCTCTACTACTATTTCACCTGTCAACAACTTTTCTGTTATGTTGTTGGAAATTTGGTCCTTCTTATTGATTTTAGTAGTTATTACTACAATATTTAAATCTTCTGTCGCTTCTCTCTATGTCAGAGATTGGATAAACT
>NW_010136188.1:5970-6568 GCF_000699245.1 Pterocles gutturalis | reverse complement strand
AGGGTGTGCTGAGGCTGGGTGCAGGCAGCATGCAGACTGTGCTGATTTCAGGCTGATTGCAGGCAGGTCACAGCCAGGATGCAGGAGGATGTGCTGAGGCTGATTTCAGGCTGGGTGCAGGCAGCATGCATTGCAGGGTGAAGGCTGTGCTCAGGCTGATTGCACGATGGGTACAGGCAGGGTGCAGGCAGGGTGTGCTGAGGCTGGTTTTAGGTTGGGTGCAGGCAGGGTGAAGGCTGGGTGCAGGCAGTATGCAGGCAGGGTGTGCTGAGGCTGATTCCAGGCTGGGTGCGGGCAGGATGCAGGCAGGGTGAAGGCTGTGCTCAGGCAGCACGAAGGCTGGGTGCAGGCAGCATGCAAGGAGGGTGCAGGCTGTGCTCAGGCTGATTGCGGTGCAGGCAGCACACAGGATACCCACCTATTGCACCAAAGCTGAGCTCCTCCCAGCAGCCAGCGTCCCTTCCTGGCTGCCCTGCATGGGCAAATGCCGTTCCAGAGCCTGCAGCGAGCCCTGGTGCATGGGTTTAGTTTTCTGCTTGCATCCACATCCCACTGGGATCAGCTGGAAGTGGGTACTGTGTGTTTTTCATCGCATCAG
>NW_010136188.1:4022-5950 GCF_000699245.1 Pterocles gutturalis | reverse complement strand
GCCATGGTCATGGCAGTGGAAGGACCGTCATTTGGGGCTGGCAGGTGACAGGCTGCAGTGCTCTGTATCTGTGCAGTGACGCAGGGGTTAGGGACAGGATTCCCATCAGAGCTCATATTCCTGTGAGGAAGCCTAAATCATCTTCAGGAATCCTAAAACAAGCCTGATTCATTGGCTTGGCGGAATCCAATAGTGCAACCTGCTTTTCATAATTTCTTAACTTCCTTTTCCATCCTAATTTTGAACTTTGAATTCAAGCATCACAGCCTTAATTTAGATTTAGGGGCATCCATCACAGCACAGCTAGGGAAGCTCCTGGAAGGATAGGTGTGCTCCTGGTCTGTCCCTCTGCCCAGTTAAGGGAATGCTCACATCTGCTGTCAGCCCAACTCAAACATGGAGTAACTGTGAGTTACTTAAAGATGTTAATGGATAAACTGGGTGTTGGCTAACTCACACTTTACTAGTAAAATACAGCTGTGAGCTAAGGGGAATTGCAGTAAACATCTCTGCTTCTAGTGCAGACCGGTACATCACCCCTAATGCTATACAAAGGGGATTTCTTTAATCTCACTCCTATAGGTGTTGAGAGAAGAGGAAGATGGGAAAAATGGTTGATAAGGCACCCAGACCTCTGTGGCAGGTTTTCTAAGCAAATTGCCACTCAGGTGCTTTGTTGTGCCACAAAGTTTTAGGATTCCCACAACCAAAACCCTCCCCAAGCCCCTTGAAGACATTTGGGGTGTGCTGGCTCTGCGGGGGTTAACCAGCAGAGAGGGTGGAATCTGCATAGGGATGATTTGGGGGAAAAAAAATAATGAAATGCAGCTTAGCCAAAAATCAGTGGGATCTGGGGAATGGCATCCCTGAAAGGAAACCTGCCCCAGCTTGGAGCCGCGGCGTTGTGCAAGGGCCGTCTCGCTGGAAGCTGGCAGGGCCCCTGATTCACACCCAGAACATCCCTCCATGAGATGTGGCCTTGTGCAGAGCCTCCCACCCCAAGGCTACAGCAAAGTTGCATTAGTTTGCCTCAATGATCAGGTCAAGATGAGCCTTTTCCCACTGCATTATTATTATTATTATTATTGTTATTGTTATTATTATTTATTTACTGAATATTTCTGCACACCAGCGTCAGGAAGCTGCGTCCAGCCCTCGTCTGTTCTGTGCAATCCAATCCTCTCGCTGCTGCAGCGAGTTTTTCATGTAGAAGCAGCTCCACGTGGCCAATCCCTTCCCTTATTCCTGAAACCATTTCCTGCAGGGGTGGGTGTGTGCTGGGTGTGTGCTGGGAACCCCCCTGCGTTTCTCCCCTGAATTTGGAGGGTAGGGGTGGCTCGAGGTGCCCCGGCTCCCCCCAAGCCCTATTGCTGCATCCCCCCAGCAGCAGCACCCCGACAGCAAACTCCCTGCAGACCTCAGAGCCCATGAAATGACGCAGGGACATTTCTGTCGCCCTTCCTGGGACAGCGCGGTCCTGTGCTCACACTTTTCTAATGACACCCTGAGTCCTCACAGGGTTTCGTTGTACACGTGCAGCTGTGTATGTACGTGTGTTTCTGCACGCACATCCCCAAATATGATATTTTTTTGGAAAGGCAGTGTCACAGTGTCATGATGCTTTGCTACAATCTGTCAAGTTGTTGTTGCTGTTAATGCCTTCCTAATCCTGGGGGCTTGGTGAGGAGTGATCAGACTGCATCCTTGGTTCGGAGAAGCCATGGGGCTCTTTTCCTCACTCATGGTTTTATTTTTCCTGTCTGAGCACAGCACTTTGGGGCAGGTTGCAGTTCAGCATCCCCCCTCTTTTATTCTCTCTAACAGTTCCTTTGCCTACTGACAACACGGAGCTTCGCAGCACAAACAAGTCCAAGGCTGGAATTTCCTCAGCTATGAAATAAGTAAATTGGATGGATTGGATAAAGTTT
>NW_010136188.1:0-4011 GCF_000699245.1 Pterocles gutturalis | reverse complement strand
GTTCAGCAGCTCTCTCCTGTATCATGTTTCCTGACTTCTGGCCTCAGCAACTCACTCACCCAGCTCTGCACCCCCCCGCCCCGACCGGGTGATGCTGTTGGGTTCCCTCTGCCATTGGAAACTCGACATTTTCACATAGGGCCAAACGCTGCTCTCAGTCCCCTGGGTTAATCTGGAGTAAATCCCCAGGATTAACCGGATTTAACCCTGCACTGGCTGGGCAGCTGGGTGCAGTCCTGACCAGTGGCATCGCCTGGGGTCTGCTGGGCTCCACGTCCTCACCAGGAGCCATGGGATGGGTAAAGCGATGCTCCCAGAAAAGACCAATAAACCGTCTCACAGTCTTTCTTCGTCTCCCCTGCCCTCCCTAGGGTGTGGGCACAGGGTTTGGTTTCAGTGGTTTTCTCTTGGGAGCCTGCAGGAAATACAGAATCATAGAACGGTTTCCGTTGGAAGGGACCTTAGAGATCATCTGAAAAGCCTGGATGAGGAAGATGCCTGTAACCGTGTTTTTTCCATATATCCATGTTTTTTTCCATATAGCCGTGTTTTTTCCATATATCCATGTTTTTTCCACCTGCTGGGTATTTTCCCGGCCTGATGTGCAGGAGGGGGAGGTTCTGCCTCGACAGGACCTGGGCTGGAGCAGGTCCCTGACGCTGCATCCCTCCTGAAACCCTTTTTGTGTCCATCATCCCAGGAGGACGCCGTACCTCAGGCTGGGTGCTGGAGGACAGACAGCAATGACGGTGACACTGGTCCCACCACCCTTGGCTGGGTGTGATGGCAGGGGGACACGGGTGCTTGCCCCACGCCTTGTGCACCCCCTGCCCTGCTGCATCCCTCCCCTTTGCGTCTCCACCTGATGCTCCCCGCTCAGGCTTGTGATGGAGTGAGTCCCCTTTTGCTCTCCCTGTGTGTAATTGAGGCAGAATTGCTCGCCT
This sequence comes from Pterocles gutturalis, assembly GCF_000699245.1. Classification (NCBI taxonomy): domain Eukaryota; kingdom Metazoa; phylum Chordata; class Aves; order Pterocliformes; family Pteroclidae; genus Pterocles; species Pterocles gutturalis. The sequence continues at coordinate 3,067 of NW_010136188.1, read as the reverse complement.
CTCGCCCCCAAAGCCCCCTCTGCCGCTATTCCACCCCCCGGCCCCACCGCTGGCTGCCTGGCGAGGGAGGCTGCTGGAAAAACAGAGCAGCAAACCCCAAAGATGTGTCATTGTGCTAAGTGCTTTCAAACCTTGCAGGATGTCACCGTGTCGCAATTTCTGTTCATTAGGCGGCGCGGGGAAGACGCTGTGACATCAAAGCGTTGCTTTTCCCTATAGAAACAGGAGCAGGTCTTTTGATCTCAGCCCCCAGTATCCCCCCCAGATTCAGATTTACTTGTACAACCCAAACCTACCGGGGATCCTGCGCTTGATTCCGCCATATGTTCTGGGGCGCTTTGCGTTGCTTCCCTGCTTTTCTTTGGGAGGTGGTTTGTCGGCGGGGGGAGGAGTAAGCAGGAATTTTTATCTGTTTATTTATTTCCCCGCTCCCCTCTGCTCCCCGGGCGCAGCAGGGGAGGGCACCCAACCCATTGCGTGTCAACCGGTCGCTTTGAAGCTTGCCACAATCAAACGCTTTTTATTTTGGGGGGGAACCTGGCCAGCTGTTTGTTTGCTTTATAGTGATTCAAGGAGATAATCTCCCAGGCCCCACGTGCTTAATCTGCGAGCTGCTAATGTTGCATGAGCTATCAAACCGGTCCCTGCTCCCCCGGACTGCCGGGGTATTTATAGCTTCATGCCGAGGTTTACAGCAGAACGCACATTTTCAGAGCAGCAGAGGATACGTATGTGTGTCTGATACCACAGCCTGCTGTTGACTTTAGCGGGGATGCTGTAACTCTGAATCAGTGCCCAAAGGTGATCGTGTACTTTATATTGTAGGGATGTTCCGATATATATTCCGATAGGATGTCTAACATCGGGGTTCAGCTGCTGTTCTGCATCCAAGCAAGAGCATCACTTCATGCCAAGGGTGCTCGTGAGATAGCGACACACAGGGCAGGGATTTGGGATGGGGAAAAGCTTGGCACGAGTGTGGAGCCCTGATTTCTGTGGGCAAAAAGAGGGCTCGCACCTCGGAGGCAATTAGAGCAGGATCTGGCTCTCCCTGTGTGAGCATCTGACAAAATGGGGTGGAAATGAATTCAATTCAGAGACATCTAATTTCACGAGAGACTCTCTAAGAATAATTCTACAGTGGGTGCTTAAAGTGATTTCAACATGAAAAGCAGGAAAGACAGAGAAGATGATAGAAGATGACTACAGAATTTATCCCTTTCCCTCCTTCGCTTAAGCCCTGCTCGTCCAGCGCGTGCCCTGGCATGAAAGCTGGAGAAAACCGTGGTGCAAGCTAAACAACCTCCTCTGTGTTCCTATTGCCCTGAAACAAAGAGATGGCCACCGAAGGTGTGTATAGCCACGTGTCCTGCACCCACAGGGACCCGTCCAGGGGGAAAACCTGTGGGGTTTTTAATGAAGTTTTTAGCAATGTTTTAAGTGCTGTTTGCAGAGTGAGAAAAGACAATATTTAAATCACAGGCGCTGGGTATCAGCCATTCGCACCATCCTGGGGAGCTTGAGATGATGCTTCTGTGCCCCAAGTGGGGTTTGGGAAGCCAGGAAAGCCCCGACACAGACACTGTCGCTGATAAGAACACATGACCACTATTCTCTCTATTTTTTTTTTTTTTTTTTTTTACAGCATTTTTTCCATCCTGCTGTTTAGGGGGTTTAAACAGCCGTGATTTTCTGTGGCTGACAACACACCCCATATGCTATTTATCTTGTCAGAACTCTCTCCCTCTGCCCTCAGCTCCCATTTTGTTCTCATTAATAGTGATTATGAAAAATGGGGCTAAATACTTACTTTCGTATGATTTATCCAAATGTTGAACTGCGTAATTGGAGGAGCTAAGACATTATCCCTTCAGATTCTGTCAAGACTCAATTTCTGCATTTGATTTAATTTTTTAGACTCATGACCCATAACAGTACATATATTTATGGCCTTTACGGTGGCTTGGCTGGACAATATATCCATCAGTCAGGAGTGGGAAGCTGCATATTATTTGTAAGAATTTAAATAGTCAGTGGTTTTTAAGAACACTTGTCCTTAGCATGCAGTTATTAACACGGAGCCCCTGGATACAACAAAATTGAAAGTCAGCGGGAAGGAATACCCTTGTAATGAAGATATTTACTAACTGGCGGCAGGCTTTGATTTTCCTTTCGGTGACAGAAGTGACGCATGAGCAGAGGCAGGAGAGCTTTGCGCTGCGGAAACCTCGCCTCCCCCCTCCAGGACCTGATCCAGCGGCTGCCTCCGCTCCCACTCGCTGCTGGAAGTTGCTCATCTAGGAGAAGCACCAGCGCATGGCCACGTCAAATTTGGTCCTGCCTTTTGGGGCTGCCACCTGGAGATGTGCACACACACACACACACACGGTGTGTATGGGAGCGTGCGTCGCTGCCTTGCAGCGGTGTTGTGCATCCCTCTCCCCTTTTCTAACCCATCAGTTCTACATCATTTGCAGTTTTTTGCAAATCTCTTCTGCGTGGCTTTGGCCCTGATGGCCAGCTGAATGCAAGTGCTCATCTGCAGCGAGGTGTCTCAATCCTATGGATTGCCAACTCTCACTCCTGCAGGTCTCACAGCCCGGTTTGCTGGGCAAGGGCGGCCAGCGCGGAGCAGCAAGCTAAAGAACAAAGCGTCGCAGCAACTCCAACCCACCGTCGCATCCACGTCGCCGACACCTTGCTTCCCAAATCAACACTGACACAGTGTTGAAATTGTTAATAACACAAGTAATCAGGCTGCTAATATCTGCAAGCACCATTTTGGAAAAAAAAGATAATAGAGCAACCATCAGGGAGTATAGTTAATGTATAAAACAATTACTGGAGGCAGATGCTTAAATAACAGCCATGGTGGTAACAAATGCGTTACTGTACAGAGGAGCAGTGCACACAATATTTTATTTGTGATGCCAGAATGGAAAGGAATAACTGTAAGATGAAGCTGATGCATTTATCACCGAATTTTCTCTAGCAGCCTTTTTCCTTGGCATGAAACCTGCCACCACACCCGTGTGTGAACACATCCATGTGCACACACACACACACA
>NW_010136187.1:0-5624 GCF_000699245.1 Pterocles gutturalis | reverse complement strand
AAAAAAAAAAAAAAAAAAAAGCTTTTCATTACTTCGAAGTAAAATGCTCTTATTTTTCTTCCTTTTCAGCTTCATTCTGACCAGGACAAGGGAGATGGATCGCTCAAATACATATTGTCAGGAGATGGGGCTGGTACTCTTTTTATAATTGATGAGAAAACAGGTGACATTCATGCTACTCGGAGAATTGACCGGGAAGAGAAAGCCTTTTACACCCTGCGTGCCCAAGCTATTAATAGAAGAACTCTGAGACCAGTGGAACCTGAATCTGAGTTCGTCATCAAAATCCATGACATCAATGACAATGAACCAACATTTCCAGAAGAAATTTATACTGCTAGTGTTCCTGAAATGTCAGTAGTGGGTGAGTGCTTTATACAGAGGCACAAATGCCTGTTCTGTGTTCCTTGATGAATAATTTCCCTATCCTCTGAAAAGACGTTCACGTCCGGAATTCTATCTGATGTGTTATTTTTCATTTTGGTTTGCTTGTTCAAATCTTGGAATCGCAACCAGAAACAGATTGTTGTGATTCAAGATCTATTTCACTTAAAATATTCAAATTATTAATTTACAGTGATTCAGAATATAAATACAAATAGAAAATAGTTAATGGTGAATCACCCTCCTCCTTAAGAGCTGTTAGAATAGAATCACTAAATTAGCCTGTTGAAGGCTCAATGGATTTTTTTCTTTCATTTTCACTGGAGGTCCCCAGTGATGATAAGCACTGAATGGAGAGCTGTCTCCACTTTCACTCTTTCTGTGGCTGAGGAGAGCTATATGTTTACTCAAGTGCTGTTGGTGCACTGCCTGAAGGTAGACACCCTCTTTAGTCTCTTTTTCTTTCAGTTTTTTAGTGTATGGACAAATGCTCTTGTGCTTTCAGTTCTTCCCTTAATTCACTCACTGAATGGCAGCTTCAAGAATCTTAAACAGCTGTTTGAATTAATATTTCTTCTGTTTGCAATGTATTTTGAGTTCCTGTCTTAATTACAAAGTTGTGGCCTGGATCATGCCAGCTGGTCAGATTCATAAACAGCAGCATTTTGGAATATGAGTTATTATTAATATAGTGCATATTAGTGCATATTCTTTAGGAAGAATTTGGAAAAGGTTATAAATATATAGAGTCTCTCTTTAAAAATTAATATTCATTTATTCATTGTATAACTGTAGATATACTACTCATTTATTTATGTTCAGAAAACACACAATATTTTCAATACATCTTTTGGCTACTATTACTATTTTAATTACTACCACTGCCTGACCTTGATCAAACAGTATTTTGAGAAGTTTTATATATACAGGTATTGAATTTTTAGTACTTACTTTCCTGGGCTTTGGAAATGTAATAAGAATATAAATGCATAATTATTTAAAGAGCATGGCTTCAGCAAAGCTGTATAGCAATGTGTGGGAACATAACACCAATAATATTCTATTCTGAATAAGATAATTTCAATATGCTTTTAGTTTGTGATTGAATCATTAAAGTCCCAACATTGAGCAAGCAGTTTTTAGTATAAAGGAAAGTACAAAAAGAAAAAGCAAAAAAGAGGAAGAAATCTATCAGATAATTCCATAGGGCTTTACTGGAACCTCATCAAACTAGTCCACATGGAGAATAGAACAGAAAAATCTTTCTTTACTGTTCCAAAATAGAACAAAATGTAATACTGATTTGTTACTCTACTGATCCATTCTCTAGAATCATGCATTTCTGTAGATGTATATAGCTTTAGGCAGAGCGTCTTGACAGACCATTGCTGCATTTTCTAGAGAAGTACATGGCAAGATTCCAGTAGCATTGAAAAAAGACATCTTAGAGTTTCCATTTTATTTCTCATGTTCTTTCTATTAATTCCAAAAGGAGTTGCTTAAAAAATTATTGGAAGGATTTTATGAAAGTGATTCAGTGTTTTAATTAATTATTATGTTATATAACATACAGTTATAATATATTGATTCCTAATTTTGTCAGTCTCAATTCCATAAAGATCATCTATTTCTTAAGTGTTCTCAAACATCCAAGACATTATTTCAATGATTCTAAAATATTCAGAATGTGAGGTTCCAGTGCATCTGTGCATCCACGTAGATCACACACATTTTGAAAGTGCAGATTTTGCTGCACTGCAATAAATAAAAACATGATAAGAAAAAGAGATACGATTATAAGAAAAATATCCAAAAAACTACACTGATGGATAAAAAACATATCATACAGTGGATGCAAACAGATCCCAGAAAATTTCTGAAACATGTTGAAGATAACTTCTTGGTGCAGGTACTAAGGCAGCCAACTACAAAAGGTGGTCTCCTAGATTTTCTTGTTTGTAAACAGAGAGGGACTCATGGGTGGTTGGTGGCTGTCTTGATCACAGTGACCATGAAGTAGTTGAGTTTCAAATCATTGGAGATGATAGAAAAATTACCAGCAAAACTTCAACCCTGGGTATGGGGAGATCAGACTTTGGGCTCCTGAAGGAGCTAAGCCAGCTCCTGGTAAGGTCCCTGGGAATTTGCTTTTGAAGGTATTAGGGTCCATGAATGCTGGTCATTTTTTAAGAGACATCTTTTAAGAGTGCAGGAACAGGCAATTTCAAAGAGTCATAAGTCAAGGAAGCTGTGCAGATGGCTGGTTTGGATGACCAGGGATCTTTTAGAAAGAAAAGCAGAAAAAGAAAGTGTAGGGACATTGGAAGCAAGGACAGACAACATGGGAGGACTACAAAGATGCTGTTCACCACTGTAGGAAGAAAATTTTTTGTGGCCAAATCTTGATTAGAGTTCAGCCTGGCCAGCACTGTGAAGGACAACAAAAGGGGCTTTTAAAAAATACGTTAACAGAAAAAGCAGGATCAGAGACAACATTGGTCTGTTACTTGATGATGTTAGTCACCTTACAAATAGGGATGTAGACAAAGCAGAGATGTTTAATGCCTTCTTTGCCTCTGTCTTCAACACTGATGATGGGCCTTAGGACCACAAGAGCACTGTGTTTTAAGACCGTAACTGAGGGGATGATGAACTCCCAGCCAACTCTGAACTTGTCAGAGACTTGCTGCTCCAGCTGGATGTGCACACATCTATGGGGCCTGATGGGATTAACCCCAGGGTACTGAAAGAGCTGGCCAATGCCATCACGGGGACTCTCTTCATTGTTTTTCAATGGTCTTGGGAGTCTGGAGAGGTCCCAGTTGACTGGAAGCTGGAAAATGTGACCGTTTTCAAGAAGGGTAAGAAGGAAGACCCTGTTAATGACAGGCCTGTCAGTCTCACTTCAGTGCCTAATAAAATTATGGAAAAGCTTATTCTGGAGAATATACTCTCGAGAGACAACACAGTCGTTGGTCATAGCCAGCAAGGGTTCACGAGGTGAAAAGTCTTGCTTAACTAACTTAATTTATTTTTATAACAAGGTCACCCATCTGATTAATCAGGGGGAGCCAGCAGATTTAGGGGTTTTGGATTTTAACAAAGCTTTTGGTACTGTCTCTCACAGTATTTTTCTGGATAAACTGTCCAGCACACAGCTAAACCGGTCCATAATACGTTGGGTGAACAATTGGCTTATAGATCAGGCTCAAAGGGTTATAGTAAATGGAGTTTACATCAGGCTGGTGGTCAGTCACCAGTGAGGTTCTCCAGGGCTTGTTTTTAGGGGCAGTGCTCTTTAAGGTTTTTGCAAGTCATCTGGATGCAGGAATCAAAGGTACATTAAGTTTGCTGACAATACTAAACTAGAAGGAGCTGTGGGCTCCCTCAAGGGTAGCGTGACCTTACAGGAAGATCTGGATAGGCTAGACAGCTGGGCAACCACTAAACATATGAAATTTAAGATTCTCCACCTGGAACGAGGTAATCCTGGTTATATGTACAAATTTGGGGACAGGAGGCTGGAGAGCAGCCCCATGGAAAGAGATCGGGGAGTTTGGGTTGGTGGCAAGTGGAATACAAGTCAAGAGTGTGCCCTGGCAGCCAAAAGGGCCAGCTGTGTCCTGGGGTGCACCAAGCACAGCATAGTCAGCCGGTTGAGGGGGGTGACTGTCCCACCCTACACTGCAGTGATGCGACCCCACCTCGAGTACTGTGTTCAGTTTTAGGCACCTCAGTATAAGGGCATCAGACTATTCGAGTGTGAAAGGCCTCCAGGGCAAGACTTATGAAGAGCAGCCAAGGTAATCTGGTTTGTTCAGCTTGAAGAAGAGAAGGCTGAGGGGTGACTTCATTGCAGCCTACAACTTTCTTAAGTGGGCCAGTGGAGGGGGAGGTGCTGATCTCCTTGCTCTGGTGACCTGCAATAGGACACGAGGAAATGGAATGAAGCTATGTCAGGAAAAGTTCAGACTGGATATTAGTAAAAGATTCTTCACTGATGGGATGGTGGGTCACTGGAACAGGGTCACCAGGGAAATGGTAATCGTACCAAGGATGTCTGAGTTTGAAGAGTGTCTGAACAATGGTTTAGTTTTAGGTAGTGTTGCAAGGAGCAGGAAGTTGGACTCACTGATCCTTATGGGTCCCATCCAACTTGAGATATTCTATGATTTTATGATAGAATTATTCACTTTATGTATCTTTGTTTATAGAATGCCTTGCACTCTTGCTACTGCCTGTGCATCCAAATTTGTTAGTTTACTGTCAGTTTATCAGGTGGGAAGGTGGGAGCGCTAGAGAAGCACATACACAAACATGAACGCTGCTTTTTAAAACTACTTTTTTTTTTTTTTAAACCATCTATATAGAGATTTTTTTTTTTTGTGTGCAAGTATGATCGGTGAGTGGTAACAGCAAAATGGGGTAAATAGCAATGAAAAGGGATGACTCACTACTGTTGTGGTTTAAAGCCATCCAGCAATTCAGCACCATGCAGCTGCTCACTTTCTCCTCCCCTCTGGTGGGATAGGGAGGATAATTACAAGAAAAAAGGGCAAAAAACATTGTGGGTTGAGGCAAGGACAACTTACCACTTATGGTCATGGGCAAGAAACAGACTCGACTTGAGAAAACACACAAAAAAATTGTTAACAATCAAAACCAGAGTAAGATAACGAGAAGGAGAAGTACATCTAAGAAATGCACCTCTCCCCCACCCCTCCCTTCTTCCTGGGCTCAAAGGTTTTGCTCCCGCTTTCCCTATCTTCTTCCCTGCCATGGTGCAGGGGGGCAGGGCACAAGGGTTGTGGTCAGTCCATCACATGTTGTCTCTACTGCTCCTTCCTCTTCAGGGGATGGCTCCTCACAGTCTTTGCTGCTTCAGCGACGTTGGGTCCCTCTCATGGGAGAGCCCTTCACAAACTACTCCAACACTCCTGCCCATGGGCCGCAGTTCTCCACTAACTGCTCTGGCATGGGTCTCTTCCACGGAGTCACAGCCTCCTTCGGGTACAGCCACCTCCTCCAGCGTGGGGTGCTCCACAGGCTACAGGGTGGGATCTGCTCCACTGTTAAATCTCCATGAGCTGTGGGCAAACTCTGCTCTAGTTCCATTGTGCCTCAACATGGTCTTCACCACAGGCTGCAGGGGAATCTCTGCTCCGACACCTCTTCTGTCTCATTTCTCTTCACTGACCTTCGTGTCTGTGTAGTTGTCTCTCTCACATCCTCCTCCTCTC
>NW_010136186.1:18356-29520 GCF_000699245.1 Pterocles gutturalis | reverse complement strand
CGGTGGCCTGGCCCGGGCGAGCGTTGTTGTCGCCTTGATGTCCTTCCCCGCCGGGCGGAGGAGCGAGGCTCTCCCGAGCTCGGCGCGAGTTTCGATACCCCAAAGGTGCGGCCGGCTGCTCCCCTAGGAGGAAGTGGCCGCCCGCTTCCTGGAAGCCTGCAGTATCGGTCGTGTGCGGCCAGCTTGGTTTGGACACGGGCACAGGGTACAAACACAGAGGGGTTCCCCTTTGGCTTGTCGCAAGGGCCCACCCCAGCCTTTGCCGCTCGCTCAGCAGCCGCAGGCTCTTTGGGGATCTGGTGTGGCTGCAGTGCGTCCACACCTGCTAGATACACGCTTGTGTGGAGAATAGGAGCTTGCCTCCGTGTCCACAGGCAGCCTTCGGCAAGCAGAGTCCTTTCTGCCAAGCTTTGCAGGTTGCCTGACAGCTTCTGATCTGCTGTAGGAAATAAAATGGTCGTTTTGCTTCTTGGATGCCTGTGTCTTCGCTGATGATTTAGCTTTAAATAGCAAAGTTCAGGTTTTCACAGAGAACCAGTAAAAGAAGCAAAAAAATATGGAGGTACACTTGTCGATTGTCTTGCTTGACAGCCACGTTCCTGCATGAGGTTCTAGCTAAAACTTGGCTTCACTGGTTCTGACGGTTAGTGTCTTCAATGCGAAGCCATAGGCCTGAGGTAGCAGTAACTTACTAGGTTGGTAATGTCCAGATTTGTTCTTCCCAACCAGGATAAGAAGGATAGCAGCATGCAGTGGAGTAATGCAGTCCAAGTTTAGGAACCGGCCTTAATTCCACAACTGTTCACTTTTCTTGGAAGAGGTTAATATGAGTCATCAGATGTGCAGAGACATCTGACTGTCCTCTGGTGGGAACAGTAGGTTTTTAATCTGTTTAAAAAGTAAGGAACTTATCTTTCAACTCTGTCTCTTTTTCAGAACAGAGGTAATGAGAAAGGATCCCTTTCATAGAGAGCTTTGGTTTCTGTAAGGGAAAAGCATGGAGTGATTTTGAGTATTTTATTCTTGCCTGAGAGATGCTGCTGTAGGAAACACGTGGAAAATCTGTTCTGTTTCAATGAGGCTCGACAGGTCAGAATTAATATGGGAATTCATTTGATTGCCAATGAGATCAAGGTTTTGCCATTCTTGAGAGTGTGGATTTTGTATTGGGTTCGTGTGATTTCCTGCAGTAAGATCCTGTGGGTCAGCCATTTCACAATGAAAGCTGAAACAAGATGTATTGAACTACGATGTAGTTAAATAAGAGCCACTGTAACCACCTGTCACCAGTCGTGACTTTGCCTTGCCTGCAGCGCTGTAAAAATTAGTGATCCTTGGTTTTGCTAGCAGTTTGCACAGCTGCTGGTATTTCTACGTTTAAGTGCATGCATGTATATTTTATTTTTCAGAAAAGCCTTGGACTCAGAGCATACCCTAGTCCTCTGTGTTTGTGTGGTATTTTTAAGGCAAATAAGTTCCTTCTGCCTGTGCTTTGATTTGGCTGACCAGGAGTCCATCTCAAACCAGAAACTGAGCAAGAACTGCATTGACAATATCCTCCTGCAGAATTAGCTGTTGAGGCAGCATTGCGCCCCTGCAGCATATTTTCCACCTGGTGGAAACTGGGTGAGCTCGTATTTGCCTGGAACTGTACTGTGGAGGTGCAGCCTAAGAGGACACTGAAAGAATGATGCTTGCAGTTGTGATCCTGATGTTACGACATAGTCCCTTGTTCTCTTGCACTCCTCCTGAAAATGTGGAGTAGAGAAAAAGTCTTTGAATATGCAATAAAAATTGAGTGTTGGTTCATGGTGACCCTTTCAGTTGGTACCTTCCAAGTCTCACCCTTCCCTTCCCTTCCCTTCCCTTCCCTTCCCTTCCCTTCCCTTCCCTTCCCTTCCTTTCCTTCCCTTCCCTTCCCTTCCCTTCCCTTCCCTGCTGTTGTGCTCCCCAGTTAATAAGCAAGTGGCATAACACTGCAACTCCTGCCCTGTTCTCTGGGCTATATTCCAGACAGGGCATCCCACACTTGCCCTGCACTGTTTGTGTTGCCTTATCGAAGGCAACTGGTGATAACTTCACTATTGTTAATGACAAGCACAACTCGCTGTTTTATCAAAGTTTGAATAAGATAGAGATGTCTCTGGAGTGTGGCTAAAATAAAGCGTAGCTTATGAGAAACTTTGTAAAACCTTCCTCAGTGGGTGCAGCTGCTTGGGTAGAAAATGCTGTGGAGGTTGTTATGGGTGAGTTCTAAATATACGTAACAATAGATTCATTAAAAAGGAAAAAAAGGGTAGTTGATGTGTTCTGTTCTGAAGTAGGGATAAACAGATTAACTATGATGCTACAGCCCAAAAGTTGTATTTTCTTAATCCTGATCATCACTAGATAACATTCTGATAACTGTCTTAGCAAGACCTTGATAAAATTCATTTGGCGTCTATATGAATGGATGACGCTGCAGAACTTTTCTGGTTAGGATGACAAGCTGAGGCAATCCCATCCTGTGTGCTTCTGGGCCCAACGAATTATCTCCCTCAGCTTGGAGGGACAGTCTTTCATATGCAGAAGGAGAACACAGAGTGATGTGCTACATAATGGCTACGAATAGTTGCTTTGGGGGAAATAATTCAGTCCATAACACAAGCCAGTGCAGCTGTCTCAAGCTGTCTTCCATCAGGGAGAGATGGGACTCGCATTCTAACCAGGATTTATAACTCTTGGTGGCTTCAGCAGAGGGGCTGGTGAGGTCCATAGGTGTCGGCCCCGGAAGAGCCTGAAGGAGGTGTACTTTGGGTGTTGGTCTGGTGCAGAGTGAAAATTGTCATGTAAGATCTGTTCCTGCTGTCTGACTGCTTTCTGTGTTCCCTTTTGCAGGGTGCCTCTCCCTCATGGTGACAGTGCCAGATGTTGAGCGTTATACCACCTTATTTGCCACTGTCATCCTCAGGTGTGACTATAGCACATCAGCACAGCTGCAGGATGTAGTGGTGACCTGGCGCTTCAAATCCTTCTGCAAGGACCCCATCTTTGACTACTACTCAGCCTGTAAGTGTCAGGTTTGTCCTCCAAGGAATCCCTCTTTAAAAGGAAAGGAAGAGGAAGGTAGACTTACTGGGGAATACAGGCTTTTGACCTCTTCCTGTCCACTAACCAGGTCGGGTGGTGGTATTTCCCTGTGCTCCAAGAAAAAATAGGTCACATCTGTGATTTCCTTTGCAATGTCAAGGCTTTATGGTATGATGTTGTAGAAATCACAGCCAAAGCAGCTAAGTTGTCCTCCTTGTCATCAACTCAGAAGTCAGAGAAGCTCAGCCGTGTTTGACACTTGTCAGTCTTGGCAGCCCCATCTTTTACTTCAGCATGTTTGAAAGGAAGGGCCTTGCAACAAGTGGACTTTATGGTTCCATGGGGGACTCCGTGGTTGGAGCTAGATACCTGTGGCCAGGTGTTCCTGATTTTAGGAAGCAGAAGAAACACCTGCATTTTGGAGGGTAGAAAAACTTACAAGTAATAACATCTAGTACTTGTGGCAGCACTTCATGTGTAGACATTCTGGTGTGTGCAGCCTTAATTCAGGAGTGTTTAAGATGGTTCTTAAGATGGTGTGCAAACTGTATCCTGGGGTGCATCAAACACAATATAACCAGACAGTTAAAAGAGGTGATGATCCCACTATATTTAGTGTTGTTGTGGCCTCACCTTGAGTACTGTGTGCAGTTCTTGGCCCCACAATGGAAGAAGGATGTGAAGGTCTTTGAACGTGTCCAGAGGAGGGCAACAAAGCTGTTGATGGGCTGGAAGGAATGTCCTCTGAGGAGCAGCTAATGACCTTGGGCTTCTCTAGTTTGGAGAAAAGGAGGCTGAGGGGCGACCTCATTGCTCTTTACACTTTCCTAAGGAGGGAAAGTAGAGAGGGAGGTGCTGAGCTCTTCTCCCTGGGATCCAGTGACAGGGTGTGTGAGAATGGTTCAAGGCTGTGCCAGGGGAGGTTTAGACTGGACATTGGGAATAATTTCTTTACCAGGAAGGTGGTCAAACATTGAAACAGACTTTCTAGAGAGGTGATTGATGCCCCAAGCCTGTCAGTGTTTAAGAGGTATTTGGACAATGCCCTTAATAATTTGATTGCACTTTTGGTCAGCCCTGAAGTGGTCAGGCAGTTGGATGAGATGATCCTTGTAGGTCCCTTCCAACCGAACTATTCTGTTCTATTCTATTTGGTTTATTCTATTCTATTCTATTCTATTCTATTCTCTATAAACCCTGCGGTATGTTTAAGCTGGCCAAGCTTAGCTTACCTGCACACTTAACACTGAGCTCAGAGTGGGGACCCTGAACTTACTTGGTGTGTTGGTGCCCAAATTCTCCTTTATGCAGTCTGGATGGGTTGGGTCTGCATGTTACCAAGTGCTCTACAGCCTAGTCCACACGCAGGTGGGTCTTTGGCTCTGCTGATCCCAGCATAATGTGTGTGCTTTGAGCCCAGGTTCAAGCTAATAGCTCCCAGCAGGGACAGAAAGCATGAAGATTACAGTGCTTGCTTGGTTAGACCTGCTCTTCATGATCGATTGTAGATACAGCAATGGAGGAGGCTTTGACAAGCTTTGTCCTCTCCTCTCTTCATGGCAAACCCTTTACAGACAACGTTGACTCTCTGTATCAGTTGTCTCCTGAAATCTCAGCTCCAAAAGGCCTGAAAATAGTTTATATTGTGAGTCTGTCATAAGAGTATTGGACAGAAATTGCCTCTAGCCCTCCATTACTTCTGTTGGGTCTCTCTACATGTAATCCTTAGCTGGAATCAGATGATGGATTTTTTTTCTGCCTTTATGAGCTCCACAACATCTAATAGGATACAAGAGGGAAAGGGAGACAATTCCTACAGCAGTTCATGCATGTCTGGAGATTTTGTCTGGTAAATAAACACACTTTTGTTTTGGTTCCAGTACTCTGGGGGTTTTATTACTTTTTTTCCTTGCAGTTATCTTCATACTGGGAGCTGCCCTCCAGCCTACCACCATTAGCTTCTTTCTACTGTTGTTCTTTCACTTGTGAGTACAGAAGGCATCTCCTCTGCAACTCCTGAATTCTCAAAATCTCTGCCGTTCCTGTGGCTCTACATCTGTTTGCTTTTGAGTACTCCAGAGCAACTTGTTCTTGCTGGTTTGAAGCCATGCTTTGTATTACTATCCCAAAGCAAATGCACACATGCATTCAAGAGTTTTTCTGATGCTCACAAGAGGATAGAAATTGTCCTTTGAAATAACTTTTGGTGTCTTATGACATGTGTTTCTAGCATACCAGGCTGGTTTAGCTCTTGGCCAGGACCCATCTGACGACTGCAATGACAGCCAGCGAACGGTGCGCATTGTCATCCAGAAATATGGGCAGAAGGAGCCCGTGCTGGGTATCGACTACCGGCAACGAAAGATCACCATTCAGGACCGTAAGAGACTTGACCTCCCAGGCAGGGAGTGAACTCAGTAACTATGCAATATCTGAGCCTGACAAGTGAAGAGAAGCATAAACATGGCTAATGTAATCTGTAGCCTACATATTCTGTGAGGTAGCAATGAAATAAGGGTTGTGAAGGGCCCTGTCCCCAGTTGGTCTGAGGGTGTTGGAGGCACAACAAGCTAAGGCTGAGCTGAGGATGCCCGAGCATTTTGCTGAAGAGTGCAAAAGTAAGCTGAGGAGCCCAGAGGCTAGAAAACAGTTCTTCTAAGAAGTACTGTATAGTTGCCCAGGTGCATTATATGCTCCCTGCTGTCCCTGGAGCAATAGCTGTTGCTACTGCCAGAAGAGTTACTGGGAGGGATGGCCTAACAGGGACAGTGATGTGTGTTCCAAAACCAGTAGGGCTGGCAACAGTGGGTATCTGTTAACATCCATCACCCAGCAGCATGCTGGTTATTTCACTCCATACAGAACTAGTCCCAATTCTAAGTGGTGTTGCCTTCCAGCAGCAAAGAAAAAAGGGACTGGCAGTTGATGCTGTTTATAGGAGTACTCAATGGACTCAAGTGGGATTGTTTGAAGGTGATGGCTCTGCTTGGGAAGAAGGGAGATGCAGTACTATGTATCACCTGCAGGCAGAGGGCCCTCTTAGAGTAGGGCCTGAAAGCAGTGTCTGCCAGTCCCTAATAGCCCACTGACATATCAATCTCTCTCACACAGGGGCAGACCTTGTCATCGGTGAGGTCATGTGGTGGGACCATGGCGTGTACTACTGCACTGTGGAAGCACCAGGAGATACCTCAGGTGATGCGGACAAAGAAGTTAAGCTGATTGTTCTTCGTAAGTGCCTGCGGTTTGTTGCCTGGGTGGCAGATATCTCCCCCTCTTCTCTTCCTCCCCACCCCGAGATGTCTCCAGCAGTGGAGAGGTGCTCAGTAACTTACTGTGCCCAGGTACATCAGGATCCTTTCTCTCTCCATTTTTCCCACAGACTGGCTCACAGTACTCCTCATCATTCTCGGTGGCCTCCTCCTCCTCCTACTGATTGGAATATGCTGGTGTCAGTGCTGCCCCCAGTATTGCTGCTGCCACATCCCATGTGCCTGCTGCCCAACCCGGTGCTGCTGTAATGAGAAAGGTGAGGTTGAAGCAAATGTGTGTCCATTCATGGCTTCTGTCAAGACAAAAGCTTGACTGGGAGTTTGCTGAGGTCCTTCTTCTCCCTCCAGTTCAGCATCCTTATAGACTGAGACATTTCTCTGGTCAATGTGACCTCCATGACCAGCTTGTTTGAGTTTAGAGGAGGGGAGCTAGGATACATGGAACCCATCTTGCTCCTCTGTGTCCTGCTTTCAGAAGTTCCTCACTCACACCTTGCTACCAACTTCTCTTACATCGTCCAGGGCATGATCAGCTCTCTTGTATCTGTAGCTTGGGACTTTTCTTCCTGGTCTTGTAGTTCATATGCCTGTGCATGTGAGGAAGGCAAGCAAATGCCTTGGTGCTACTCTCCAAACTGGCCTAACCTTCAAGTGTGTGCTGCTGTGAGAGGTAAATTATGTGAAAACTGGAATTTTCTATCTTCGTGTTATTTTCAGAGCTCCTCCTTCCACAAGAAAAAGGTTTTGTTTGGTTTTCTTTGTGGAAGGAAGTGAGGAGAAAGAAAGCAGAAAGATGGTCTGTCTTGGTGGTAAACCCTGCAAATGCATTCTGAGATTTTGAGGGTCAAGAGAAACTTTGTTGTGCGTAGTTTTTAGCAGTAATAAAGATTCTGCACCCAGATGCTGTTCTCTTCATAAGGCCAGCGTTTGATTTTGGCTACCAAGGTCATCTAACCTCTGTGTTCATGTAAGAGAAACTTAGTAGCAACACAGTGTGGAACAGCCCCCCTGCAGCCTGGACAATCTGACAGGAACAAAATGCAACAAATGCATTTATTTATCACTGAGATCACCAGATTCATGCCCAGATGCTACAGGGAGAGAACAAGGCGCTGTGTTCCTGGTTTCCCTTTACCTGCAAAAGAGCTATTTGGTATACCTTTAGTGTTAGTAAACTCTGAGAATTTTAGAATCATAGAATAGTTTGGGTTGGAAGGGACCTTTAAAGGTCATCTAGTCGAGCCTTCTGCAATGAGCAGGGACATCTTCAACTAGATCAGGTTGCTCAGAGCCCCTTCCCACCTGATCTTGAATGTTTCCAGGGATGGGGCATCCACCACCTCTCTGGGCAACCTGTTCCAGTGTTTCACCACCCTTACTATAAAAAATTTCTTCCTTCTATCTAGTCTAAATCTACCCTCTTTTCGTTTAAAACCATTACCCCATGTCATATTACGACAGGCCCTGCTGGAAAGTTTGTCCCCATCTTTCTTACAGGCCCCCTTTAAGTACTGAAAGGCTGCAATAAAGTCTTCCTGGAGCCTTCTCTTCTCCAGGCTGAACAACCCCAACTCACTCAGCCTGTCCTCGTAGGAGAGGTGTTCCATCCCTCTGATAATTTTTGTGGCCCTCGTCTGGACCCACTCCAACAGGTCCATGTCTTTCCCATGCTGAGGACTCCAGAGCTGGATGCAGTACTCCAGGTGGGGTCTTACAAGAGTGGAGTAGAGGGGGAGAATCACCTCTCTCAACCTGCTGGTCACGCTTCTTTTGATGCAGCCTAGGATATGGTTGGCTTTCTGAGCTGAGAGTGCACATGTCCAGCTTTTCATGTACCAGTACCCTCAAGTCCTTCTTTGTCAGGGCTGCTCTCAATTCCTTCATCCCCTAGATTGTATTGGTACTGAGAGTTGCCCTGACCCAGTTATATGACCTTCCACTTGGCCTTGTAGAACCTCATGAGGTTCACCGGGGCCCACTTCTCGAGCTTGTCCAGGTCCCTCTGGATGGCATCCCATCCCTCAGCTCTGTTGACCACACCACGTAGATTGGTGTTGTCTGCAAACTTGCTGAGGGTGCGCTCAATCCCACCGTCTGTGTCACTGATGAAGATATTAAACAGTACTGGTCCCAGTACAGACTCCCTGAGGGACACTACTTGTTACCATTGTCCCTCTGGACATGGAGCTGTTGATCCCCTGTGGATGCGACTATCCAGCCAATTCCTCACTCACCGCATAGTCCACCCATCAAATCCATATCTCCAATTTAGAGAGAAAGATGTTGTGGGGGACCTTGCCAAAGGCCTTAGAGAACTCTAGATAGGCGACATCTGTAGCTCTTCCTTTGTCTGCTGATGTAGTCACTCCATCACAGAAGGCCGGACTTGCCCTTGGTGAAGCCATGGTGGCTGTCTCGAATCAGCTCCTTGTCCTCCATGTGCCTTAGCATATCTTCTAGGAGAATCTGTTCCATGATCTTCCCAGGCACAGAGGTGAGGCTGACAGGTTGGTAGTTCCCAGGGTCCTCCTTTCTACCCTTTTTAAAAATGGGTGCAATGTTTCCCTTTTTCCAGTCACCAGGGACTTTACCTGACTGACATGACTTTTCAAATATCATGGAGGGTGGCTTGGCGACCACATCAGCCAGTTCCCTCAGCACTCTGGGATGCATCTTGTAAGGTACCATAGATTTATTTATATTCAGGTTCCCCAGGTGGTCACGAACCTGATCTTCTCTTACAGTGGGAGGGACTTTGCTCCCCCGGTCCCTGCCTTGTAGTCCATGCACTCGAGAGGTGTGGGAAGAGAGGTTGCCAGTGAAGACTGAGGCAAAAATGTTGTTGAGTACCTCAGCCTTCTCCTCCTGCTTTGTTACCAGTCTGGTAGTCTAGCTCATCACAGATTTAAGCTTAGATATTGCTTAGCCCTTGCAAAGAGTGAACAGAGCATCCCTCTTGTTTGCTAAAAGCAAACCAAACAAAAACACTTTCTGGGGGCTTTACAAGTTGTCAAGAAAATGCGTGGTGTTGAGGTTATGGAAATTTGGCAGAAAAATTCGTTTCCATGGGAGAGAGAGGTGATGGAGGTGAAAGACTCACAGCTCCAGACTCCTTAGTTCTCATCAGAAAAGGGATTCAGAATATGTGTGGGTTCTTTTTTTGTTTTCTTTGCTGTAGGAGATGATAGCACACTCCAGACTGCTGCTGTTGCCTTTCCTTCCTCCTGTTGAGGACAGATAGGAGGGTTCCTTGCAGGGTTTCCAAAACTTCTCCCTGCTCATAAGAGAAGGTACAGACAAGTCCAGCCTCCTTGATGGCCTGCTGGATTCTCTGGCTGTAATTTCCATCCCAGCTGCCTGCCCTCTTTATCCACTTTGCAAGGGATCCTTGTGCCTGCTCCCCTCCTCTAGCGCACCTTCTCTTCGCTTCATCCTGCCTCTGACTTACTTTTTTGGACGCCAAGAAATGAAATGGAGGCCTTAAAAAACACAAGAAGATAGATACAGGGGTCATCTTAAAAAACAGCGCTAAGGAATAACAGTTCCACTCAGCTGAAGAGAAGTCAGAAATCCTCAATTAAGTCCTAGCAGTTACAGTGTGAGTGGAATATGGGTGATTCTTCCCAATTATTGGCCACTAGAGGGTAGCCTAGATTTGCTGAACAGGCGTAGATGCCACTGAGGCAAGGCAATTCTGAGTGTTTTAAGTCAGGTCATTGACTAACATGATTTTGAACCTAGTAATAGAAGAAGTGCATTGTTTAAGTAATTCAGAATTGGTGTACAGAAATATTAAACATGCCCCAGGAGCAAGCCAATTACATTCCCCAGGGAAAGCTCTGTGAAAAGCCCACCAGGGTAAATATACGTATGACCTCCTTCTGTTCCTATTAGTTCCTTTTCTGCTGTGGACTTCTTCCACTAATAAATTGGTGCAAAATAGGATATACTTCCACCTGGGTCTGACTAGGTTGGAAAATATTTTTTTTCATAATTGGATAATTGGCCCAGCAGCTGTAAAGTCTGTCAAAGGTGAAGAACAACCTTTCTCATCAGGGAGTAAGTGGAAGGAACAACACAACATCTGCCAAAGTTTTATAGCAAGTATGAGTTTTGGAACTAGGGTGAATCTGAGCTTCCTCAGAGAAGTATGTTCACTTTAATAAGAGATCTGTAACTTTACTTCTATTTTGCAGGTGGGGAACCAGAGTACTGAGTTCAGTGTTCTATGTATGTAGTATTCAGACTGGCAAGCAAAGTATCTGGAGAAGGCACAGAGGATGAAGGTAGTGAAGGAAGTCCAAGAGTAATTCTGCATTTGTTCAGCTGTAGGGAGAGATCAGAGAATTACAGGATCAGGATGCCTTTGATTCGAGCAACTGCCTTCATACCCTAGGATGGGGAACCCTAAGTAGGTATGCCCACAGCTGCTGGGCCTTTCACTTCTCAGGCAAATACTGTGGTCAAAACTCAGGGACGTGCACTCAGCAGGTTCTAGGACATGTTCAAGGTGAAAACTGGAGAGGTGGTTTCTCTATCTCCAAGTATGAAAGCTGAACTGGAGGAAAATCCCTTGGGAAGAAAAAATAACAAAGCAAGTCTGACATAAAATTCGAAAATCCCTTGGGAAGAAAAAATAACAAGGCAAGTTTGACATAAAATGCTTGAAAGCTGCTACCTCAGGCCACACAGCTTTGAAGAAAAATCAGAGTATTAGGATTAAAACCCCTGAAGTCTGCAGCTTTATAGTTCACTCTGGTTGGAGCCAGGCTGGGGAGGGGGAAGGATTTTGGAGCGGAGAACGAAGTGGAGCTGCCTGA